>NC_092152.1:29629764-29929764 GCF_045791955.1 Oncorhynchus clarkii lewisi
CATCATTACTTTAAGACATGAAGGTCAGTGAATCCGGAAAATTTCAAGAACATTGAAAGTTTCTTCATGTGCAGTCGCAAAAACCATCAAGTGCTATGATGAAGCTGGCTCTCATGAGGACCGCCACAGGAAAGGAAGACCCAGAGTTACCTCTGCTGCAGAGGATAAGTTCATTAGAGTTACCAGCCTCAGAAATTGCAGCCCAAATAAATGCTTCACAGACTTCAAGTAACAGACACATCTCAACATCAACTGTTCAGAGGAGACTGCGTGAATCAAGCCTTCATGGTCGGCCGGTACCCCTGCACATTGACTCTGTACCGGTACCCCCTCTAAATAGTCTCACTATTGTTATTTTACTGCTGATCTTTAACTACCTGTTTCCTCTTATTGGTATTTTTTTTAAACTGCATTGTTGTTCAGGGGCTTGTAAGCATTTCACTATTGTAGTCGGCGCATGTGACTAATAAAATGTTATTTGATTTTGATTTGATGCAAAGAAAACTACTAAAGGACACCAATAAGAAGAAGAGACTTGTTTGGCCAAGAAACACTAGCAATGGACATTAGACCGGTGGAAATCTGTCCTTTCATCTGATGAGTCCAAATTGTAGATTTTGGGTTCCAACCGCCGTGTCTTTGTGAGACGCAGAGTAGGTGAACGGATGATCTCTGCATGTGTAGTTCCCACCGTGAAGCATGGAGGAGGAGGTGTGATGGTGCTTTGCTGGTGACACTCAGTGATTTATTTAGAATTCCAGGCACACTTAACCAGCATGGTTACCACAGCATTCTGCAGCGATACGCCATCCCATCTGGTTTGCGCTTAGTGGGACTATCATTTGTTTTTCAACAGGACAATAACCCAAAACACCTCCTAGTAGTGTAAGGGCTATTTGGAGAGTGAAGGAATGCTGCATCAGATGACCTGGCCTCCACAATCACCCAATCTCATCCCAACAACTGCTGTAGAAACTTTTTCAAGACTGTTAGAAAAGCATCCCAGGTGACTACCTCATGAAGCTGGTTGAGAGAATGCAAAGAGTGTGAAAAGCTGTGAAGGCAAAGGGTGGTTACTTTGTATCTCAAATATATTTTGATTTGTTCAACACTTTTTTTTGGTTACTACATGATTCCATATATGTGTTATTTCACATTCTAAGGTTTGTATCATTCAACTAAAGTTGACAAATAACTAAATCTAGTGTATTGGACCAGTTTCAAATGATATATTTTCCGCACAACATAACCACTTCATATGTGCACCTGCTCCGGAATGGGAAAAATATCCTTTCTAAGTTCAATTATATTGTTCTTACTATAAAATCATATAATATTAAATAAAGGCACAGAACTCATAGGCATGTTTTGTCTGCTAAATGAACAAGCAAGCATACAGCATGGTGCATAGCCAGATAACACACAGTAGGCCAACTCATATTCTGTTCATTCTTCATATCATAATGTTTCTTTAGACCTGCCTAAAATAAATCATGGATTTATTGTGATGTGTATATTAAATTGATTTAGACTTTTTTTAAATGAAGATGTTCCAAACGCGCCTTCAGCGGCTTGTATGCTGCTTGTATGCTGCTTGTATGCTGCTTGTATGCGTGGAGGCCTGGAAAAGCAAAACGTGTTTACGTTAATTAACGGTCAATTACCATGAGACCGGCACTCTTTTACACGACAATAACCGGCAAAATGTCATGACCGCCACAGCCCTAGCGCAGACACACACTTTTCGGAGCAGAAAAACGTTATGACCAAGATAATGTCCTCGATAGTGATTTACCTGGTCCTGATTTCAGCCAACAGGCGAACAGCAGCCATAACAGGACTGGAGCCATCTCCTGAGGCGGGGAGGGAGGAGTGGATGGACAAACTGCCCTCCTGTGGCAGAAGCATGGACTGTACCGCCTGCACCACCTTCTCTGTGATGGACAGCTTGTAGAGGGGCATCGCCTGGGAGAGAGAGAGAGGGGAAGGGGAGAGGGACAGGGATGAGAAGAGAACATTAAATTAGCCTACTAGTGAACATTAAAGCACTTTCATCATTTTCAGTCAAGTTACGTTATGTGTGTCTGACTTCCCTCACCCTCCCTGTTCTTACCTCAGAGCGGGGAGTGCAGAGGCGGGAGATGGGCACCGTCAGGATGTCTGAGGCCTTGCAGGCCTTCCTGTACTCGCAGGAAGGGAACTTCACCGTGGCAATGCCCTCCTGCTCGTTGATGGACATGACCACACCCACGCTGCCCAGCACTCCTTTACCCACCACCTGAGGGAGCAGAGGGACCATGATGAGAAACATGCACTGACCAATCACTGCTATAGCTCTTCCTGCCCACAGCACTGTTGGCCTGGTATAGTGTTGTAGGTACCCAGCATGTTAATTTCACCACAGAGACAGGTACAATGCATGTTGCTAAGGGTGTACTGGGTGTCTTCTAATGGATCTATCAACTTGTGCTCCTCTCCTAACCCACCTGGACCTCTGAGCCAATCTTGATGGTCTCCTTGAAGCCTCCAAGGGCGCAGAGTGCCGCCACAGCCTGCCTGCCGATGGCCTGGAGTTTAGCCAGCTTCCTGCCGCTGCTGCTACCGTTCTCCAGGATGCTCTCAGCATACTTCCCCAGCTGTGGGATGAACATCAGTGCTCTGGACAGCACCTGGCACAGTCATCAGTAGCGGTAAGTCCATGTGTTATCACTATGATCTTCATATACAGTATATTCTTAGAATTACATGGCTCTAGCATCTGCAAGTAGACCTTAGAATGGCTGCAGCTGCCTCTAAAACCTGCACATTCTAATGGTGCTTTACCTTCTCTGCAGTGCTGGTCCAGATCTGGGCGGTGTTGGATTCGGGAGCTGTGAGCAGGCTGTGCAGCAGGGCGATGACCTCAGCAGCCATACTGTTGGCCACATGTCCACTGATGAAGGGCCTGATCGGGTCGGACCTGAACAGTGGAGGGAGAGAGGAGACCGGTTAGAACCGTTCTCCGCTCTGGTTAACTAGAACTAGTGTAGCAGATTCAATTCCACTGGTATTACGGTTATACAAAAGTAATAATATAAATCTTGCACAGCTTGAGTGTCACACCAACCTGGCCAGTTCAGAGTTCCTGTCCCGACACACAGAGGTCTGAGCGCTCTTCTTCTTGTCCCCTGTGGTGACTCCTCCAGCAGCCTCCGGGACCAGAGCCTCCACAGGCGGGCCCACGCTCACTATCAGCCCAGACTGGGCCCACTTATTGGCCTTCCTCAGGGCGGCAGCAGCCTCCTCTGTGATCACCTCACAGCTACCACTCTGGTGAGGTGAATGAGAGGAATGGGGAAGGAGCAGATCAGCCAGGAATAAATGGTATTTTTCTTGAACATATGCCTTGACTAGGTTTAATTCTTCACTATTCTTCTTTCACTCAATGACACCTAAATGACTTTTACAGCCGCATGAAAACTTTAAAAACAGGCCTGACCTTGGTCATGTCTCTATCCATCTTCACCACCTTCTCCATGTTGGCTCCAGTTCCAAGGCGGAACGGCCGGCCTTCTGAGCTGCTGCAGGCCACCAGGGAGGAAAAGCACAGGTGTCAGAGAGACTGCATGGATGGTTTGGCACACATGAAGTTAAAAGGTCTCAGGAGGTATTACGATGAGTCTTACCTGAGCAGTGGCTGTAGAACCTCATGAGAGGACTGGTCCTCCCGCTTGTGGATAAAGATGGACAGTTTGCCATCCACAGCCTCGCCCTCCTCCCCAGCGTCCTTATCTGACTTCAGGGTTCCCTTGGGGCTGGAGCGGCTCAGGCTGGTGTCTGGTTCTGAGGAGCTGGGGGACAGCAGGGTCTGGCAGCCTGGTGAGGGACACGGTGTTAGAGACAGCAGTCTAACAGAGGCCAGATATCTCATGACCAAAATGTCCTACCTGGTACTACGTAGTCAGCCAGCTTGGCCAGCAGCAGAGCGGCGATACGCGAGGCGGGGTCGGTGGCGTCCTGCTGCTCAGCATCTAGGGTGTTGATGGAGTAGCTCCAGGAGGGTAGCGCCACGTTGCCACAGTCCTCTACACTCATCAGGGGCAGGGCAGCGCGGCACAGCTGCAGGATGATCAGCACCAGCTTGGGAGACGGCCGCTGGTCCAGCAGCAGGGACAGGAGCTTGGACACACAGGCTGGCTGGCTCAGGATAGCCTTCCCTATGTGGCTCCTGGAGGAACGCCAGACAATAATAGAAAATTAGAAGGCGACAACAGTCATTTCACAAACACAGAACACAAAAAGACTGACGGTGATGTGTATTTGACCTGTTGTTTGCTAGTGGTTACCTGGACAGGTCGTTGAGCAGGCTGAGGACGTCCTGCAGAGCATCGTTCCCTGCTGCCTGGTTCCCACAGCACTCTGTGGCTCTGACCAGGTGGTTGGTCAGCAGGCTGGACACCTGCCGGGCCAGACCTGAGTGGACCGCATCTGTT
Source organism: Oncorhynchus clarkii lewisi (assembly GCF_045791955.1). Lineage (NCBI taxonomy): Eukaryota > Metazoa > Chordata > Actinopteri > Salmoniformes > Salmonidae > Oncorhynchus > Oncorhynchus clarkii. The sequence goes on from NC_092152.1 coordinate 29,634,237, forward strand.
GAACCACCTTAAGAGAGGGGGAGAGGGATTTCTGCAGTAGTAAAAATTATCGCACACTGTACTCTCTGTAGAAAACACCGATGTGAGGTTGCATCCTAAAGTCTGATTATCTATATTCAAAAGGTCATGAAAATACCCATCTTTCCTCTGGTTTCTGAATTATTGGCCTAAAATCTACTTTTGCCAAGCTTGCCTAACTTTAACCTCCAACTATTCTTCTGTGTTTTGTCCTCACTTTGTTAGTAGACCCTGAAGACATGAAGACAGCCTTTCATACCTTCCTCTTTAGCTAAAAGGCACAGCGCACTATCAAGACATTGGAAACGTCTGAGTGAAAATTATTCTCATATGTTCTGCTTCAGCGTTGAGGTTCTCTTCATTTCTTGGAGTGGGCTACCCATTTCACAAGCTGATAAATTATCCCCCCCCCCAAAAAAAAACGATCATTCATACCTTCCACCTTCTCCCACTCGATGCAGCGGTTGGCAAGCACCTGGAAGGCAGCCCAGGCCATGGTGGCCACCTTCTGCTTCTTGGTCTGCTTCTCATTGGAGCTGCAGTCCCTCTGGCCACTCAGACTGCACAGGCGGTCCATGAGCTGGACCAGACCACTGCGCACCAGGCACTGCTCCTCACTCCTACAGGAACACATGGGCAGACGTGTGGGTGTTTAGAGAATGGCAATTCTAGGAAGTCAGGCATTTTTGGGTGCCAAGAGAATGAGGTGAATTGTTTGTTCCTGATAACAAACAAAGCCGTTTTCCAAGAGTAACACGAGGATTTCGGAAGATAGAGAATAATTGTCTTGCCTAGTATAGGGGATGGTGCAGAGCATGCCAATACTGTTGGAACAAGCGATGGGGAAGCGGGCACATAGTGACACTACAGACGTCATAGTCTCCCCAAAGGCCTCCTGCACCTGCTCCACCATTCCCCCACAGGTCAGCTCCTCGATCCTGCACAGAGGACACAGATACATTTAGAAAATTGAATTTCTCCTGCATTATACACTAAAATACATTTGGATATTGGACAGGGCTTTCAGAATATTTTTTAACTTATGTACAACGGGCCCTCATTCATAATAGTCACTAACGGATTACAATCATCTCCATTTACAGTAGGGCGAGGCACGAAGGTCACAGTCTCTCACTATTTATTATAGCACTAGAACCATTAGCCGAAGCCATTAGGCTGCATCAGTCAAAGGGGTTACTATGGGAGGTTGGGAGAATGAACAACTGCTTTATGCAGACAACATATTACCATTATTGTCAGACCCGCCAACTCTCCATTTTGCCTTTACTGGACCTAGTAAATACATTTTCATAGATAAAGGTAATGCCCCTATCAAAACATTGTCTGAGAAGTGACCTCGTCAACTTGGGATTTCAATGGGTCCCTAAAAACCTAAAAGTTAAGAACTGGGATAATATACAAATGTCATTAGGGGTTACGATACAGGTTACAAAGATGGTCATGGCTCTTAAACTCAATTATGTCATCAGCATGTTACCACTGTCCATGCCGGTCTGTACCTGTGGATTTAAAATTATTACTCCGCTTATTTGGGCCGGTAACACGGCCAGGATAAAACTAGTGAGATTACAGGCAAAGACTGAGGAGTGAGGATTAAAGATGCCCAATATGAAATTATATCAAGAAGCCTTTATAACTGCCCAAATAGGCTTTCTTTATTGAGACCTCAAAAAGGCCAAGGTAGGTGGACATGGAAGAACTTAATGCCCCATTTGGAGCATCAGATTATTTGAGTCAACAAAAGGTGGCACTACAGAATGTCCCATACAAAAAAAATATATGGAGTCAGATTCATAAGAGGGAAAAAAAACATCACCTTTCTTGACAAACTCTGCTTCGTTATGGAATAAGCCTAAATTGAAAATAAGAGGACACATGGTTTTCTGGAAAGATTGGTATAGAAAGGGGATAAAGAACATCACGTGTCTTTATCAAGAACCTCTTTTGAACAACTAAGGAACAAGTAGATTTTACAGCTTAGAGATTGTATGTTAAAGGATAGACAGAAAAACAACAAATTCCCTGTACATTCTAATATAAGTGTTAAGATAGAAATCCTCTGCAAATTACCACATACCGCAGGAACTTGTAAGGGCCTAAAGGTTGTATGGGAAAAATACTTTGAAGTTACATTTTGAGAGGAGGAATGGAACAAAAAAGTACAACAGATGCTCCTCCCCGTGAGAGACGCCCGGTCCTAGCTGATTCTTCAATTTCATTCTTTAGAGTCTAAGACATTGGGGAAGGGAAAGGCGAAGCATGGCAAATGGAATTGTTTTAAGATTGTCATAATATGGGATCATTTAGCTATTTGATTTTGAGGACCCCTTTAGGTATATATTTTAGGGGGTTCAAATATAGGTTTTGGCCTTCACTACGAAAGCCCATAGATACGCATTGAATAACAAATTCATACATGGCAAAAAAAAACAGTAAAACATAATAATAATAATAATAATAATAATAATAAAAAAAGGTTGAAGTGACTGTCCTAAATCTACGAGATATAGATAGATATACACACACACACAGTTGAAGTCGGAAGTTTACATACACCTTAGCCAAATACATTTCAACTCAGTTTCACAATTCCTGACATTTAATCCTAGTAAAAATTCCCTGTTTTAGGTCAGTTAGGATCACCACTTTAGTTTAAGAATGTGAAATGTCAGAATAATAGTAGAGAGAATTATTTAGTTCAGCTGTTATTTCTTTCATCACATTGTCATTTTGTTGTCTTTCGGCCATTTTGCCACAACATTGGAAGTATGCTTGGGGTCATTGTCCATTTGGAAGACCCATTTGCTACCAAGCTTTAACTTCCTGACTGATGTCTTGAGATATTGCTTCAATATATGCACATCATTTTTCTGCCTCATGATGCCATCTATTTTGTGAAGTGCACCAGTCCCTACTGCAGCAAAGCATCCCCACAACAAGATGCTGCCACCCCCGTGCTTCATGGTTGGGATGGTGTTCTTCGGCTTGCAAGCCTCCCGCTTTTTCCTCCAGACATAACAATGGTCATTATGGCCAAACAGTTCTATTTTTGTTTCATCAGACCAGAGGACATTTCTCCAAAAAGTACAATCTTTGTCCCCATGTGCAGTTGCAAACCCTAGTCTGGCTTTTTTATGGCAGTTTTGGAGCAGTGGCTTCTTCCTTGCTCAGCTGTCTTTTAGGTTCTGTATATATAGGACTCGTTTTACTGTGGATATAGATACTTTTGTAACTGTTTCCTCCAACACCTTCACAAGGGCCTTTGCTGTTGTTCTGGGATTGATTTGCACTTTTCGCACCAAAGTACGTTCATCTCTAGGAGACAGAACATGTCTCCTTCCTGAGGGGTATGACGGCCGCGTGGTCCCATGGTGTTTATACTTGCGTACTATTGTTTGTACAGATGAACGTGGTACCTTCAGGCATTTGGAAATTGCTCCCAAGGATGAACCAAACTTGGAGGTCAGACTTTTCTGAGGTCTAGGATGATTTCTTTGAATTTTCCCATGATGTCAAGCAAAGAGGCACTGTGTTTGAAGGTAGGCCTTGAAATACATCCACAGGTACACCTCCAATTGACTCAAATGATGTCATTTAGCCTATAAGAATCTTCTAAAGCAATGACATAATTTTCTGGAATTTTCCAAGCTGTTTAAAGGCACAGTCAACTTAGTGTATGTAAACATCTGACCCACTGGAATTGTGATATAATCTGTCTGATGAAAGAAATAAAAGCTGAAATAAATCATTCTTTCTACTATTATTCTGACATTTCACATTCTTAAAATAAAATGATGATCCTAACTGACCTAAGACAGGGAATTTTTTCTAGGATTAAATGTCAGGAATTGTGAAAAACTGAGTTTAAATGTATTTGGCTAAGGTGTATGTAAACTTCCGACTTCAACTGTATATTAATGTCTGTCAAGTTATTGTTTAGTGTTAAATATAATTCAATTGCATTGTTATATTGTGAAAGAAAACAATAATTATAATTATAATTATAAAATAAATTCTCCCAAATGTAAACATGCCATGAAGATATATTAATGGTAGGTTTGTGTGTGAGTGTGTGTCCATGCCTTACCTGGGCCCTCCCTGCAGCACCATGGTAACAGGTCCCACCAGGTGAGTGACCCCACCTACCCTGACTGCGGCAGTGAGCAGCTCCCTCATGTGAACGAGGGCTTGCTTCCTCGTGCTGCCCCGCCTCCACCGTGTCTGAGCCGCAGACAGGAAACTGCTGCTGGACACCTGGAGGAGGCAGAACTCGGGTAAAATATGAATAGACTCAACTTCTCTAATTGTTTGGCACCAAAAACACAGAATTAAATGTGCGGTGACTGTGGCGGACGGCTGCACTTACAGACTGGTCGGGCAAGGTCCCTATGAAAGCAAAGAGCTGCCCCAGCAGCACACTGTACGTTGGCTTGTCCCGGCTGTCCTCCATGGCTAGAGACTGCAGCAGGGTGAAGGAGCTGCTGCGGTGACTGGTGGGGTGGTGTCGCCTCCTGCAATAGAGGAGAATAACGTAGAGGGGTGAGTACTCTCTCCATCCATCATCAACTTAGTGTTGTTATGCTTGTGATACACTTTCTCTGTATCAAAGAGATTTTTGTGGACAGTGAACCTTTGGCTGCTGTGTGGGAACTCCAGGTCCTGGTTGGCAATCATCTCCAGGTCGGAGGGCGCAGACATGCTGCGCAGGAAGACTGGCTGCTTCACCCCGGGAACCACCGTCTTAGTGTCTGACACAGACTTACAGGCTGCCACACAACAACAAAAAGACAGAATCAGTCACCTCTATTTTATCATACTACATCCAGGCAGCCAAAGTAAATCAGGAGAGGGGTACAGAGAAGCAGGTGTAAGCTAGGGAGGTGGAGTAGACTGGGGAGGTAGTTATGTAAGGAAGTGTAAGCTGAGGGGTACCTGGCGTGCCAGCAGGTGTGGTGTTCAGGCTCCTGCAGTGAGGAGCGATGGTGACGTGGAGCAGCAGCTCTGTGCGGTTCATCAGGCTCTTCACCAGGGCTTTGGTTTTGGCCAGTGGCACACCACTCTTCAGGTGGACGGAGTTCACCTCCTGGAAGAACTTCTCCCTGTGGACAAACGTAGACCACAAACCAGAAGACAAGGAAGAGATGTTAGTCTCAGCAGTCTTAACATCGGCATTGTCACGTGGCTCTTCTCCAATGTCTTACCTCAGTGTGAGGACAACATTTTCCAAATCACCCCAGTCCAGTGGGACCTCCTTTAGTGAACACAGCAATTCTAGTTCCTTCATTTTGTTCTGGGGAGACAAAAACTAATTATATTTGCTGAACAGTGCACAACTTTATGAGAATCGGAGGTGAAGGGATGTGTACCTCAAAGAAGTGATAGTCGTGGAAGAAAGGAGCATTGTTCTCCAGCTTTCCCTGCTGAGCTTCCTCCACCTCGTTCTGCCACTTCTGCTCCAGCTCTGCTACACTCTGATGGATGGCAACAGACAAAGTTCTACACACACACACACACAGAGAGGGAAAAGCAGACTATAATAGCCACTTGTGTACCTGCAGCTGGCGCTCCATGGCGTTGATCTTCTTGAAAGTCTCGGCCATGATCTTACAGAGCAGGTCGTACTCCTCAGCGTGCTCCTCGCGGTACTGGAAGTTGACGAGCGACTGGAGAGCATCCACCAGCGTCAGGTGCTTTATCACACACGACACTATGACCTCCTCCATAACGTCTGGCCTGATCACCTCCCTGACACAGGCAAGTCAGAGAGAAAAGGGGGAGAGGATGGGCAGTAATGACTGGTTAAAATAGAATTGGAATGGCAGTTGAATGTGGTATATATGGTCACCACTTCTTACTTGATGCTGGGACGAAACTGTGGTCGCCCCCTGCCGGACACCTCTCGTAGCCGGCTCATGATGCCTGGAGGCAGGCGGATGCGGGGCAGGTCAAAGTAGGCCCCAGGCATGAGGCCCGGGGGAGGGATGAGCACGTCAGAGGGGTAGGTGAACTCCCGGTCCTCCTCGATGGTGAGGGGTAGCGGAGAGGGACTGGGGGTTAGGGCTGGAGAGATGGCACCATTAGCTTCCACCTGCCATTGGCACCTGGAGGAAATGGATAGCATTTAGTCTCGGCTGTCCTGGTAACCGCTCTCTGCCACGGTGTCACCAGTGTTATTTTACTAGGGTGTTACTATTTAGTTGGTTATAGGGGTATATGACTGTGCTGCGACATTGCAGTGCATTCGTGCCATCTATAGTGTGTGCTCTGTATCATTCGCCATATATGCTGAGTCACCTTTGGAGCAGCTTGGAGCAGAGCAGGTCATGGCAGGCGTCCTCCTCTCGGGTTACTTCAGGTCCGTTGTAGAGGATGCGGAGCATGGAGCAGGCCAGTACAGACAGACCCAACGCCAGGTCTGCCAGGAAGGGGAGACCCCCAGAGACATCCTCTGATGATTCCTGTAGCGGGAAAACAGAGACAGATCTACGTAACAATGTCTGGGTGTGTATGTCAAACATGGCAGCAACATACTGTATTCACAACAGTGCAGTGATCTAACTCCACAGCTGTGTGTACCTGCGCTCAGACAGTGCAGTGATCTAACTCCACAGCTGTGTGTACCTGCGCTCAGACACTGCAGTGATCTAACTCCACAGCTGTGTGTACCTGCGCTCAGACACTGCAGTGATCTAACTCCACAGCTGTGTGTACCTGCGCTCAGACACTGCAGTGATCTAACTCCACAGCTGTGTGTACCTGCGCTTGGACACTGCAGTGATCTAACTCCACAGCTGTGTGTACCTGCGCTCAGACACTGCAGTGATCTAACTCCACAGCTGTGTGTATCTGCGCTCGGACAGTGCAGTGATCTAACTCCACAGCTGTGTGTACCTGCGCTCAGACACTGCAGTGATCTAACTCCACAGCTGTGTGTATCTGCGCTCAGACAGTGCAGTGATCTAACTCCACAGCTGTGTGTACCTGCGCTCAGACACTGCAGTGATCTAACTCCACAGCTGTGTGTACCTGCGCTCAGACAGTGCAGTGATCTAACTCCACAGCTGTGTGTACCTGCGCTCGGACAGTGCAGTGATCTAACTCCACAGCTGTGTGTACCTGCGCTCGGACACTGCAGTGATCTAACTCCACAGCTGTGTGTACCTGCGCTCAGACAGTGCAGTGATCTAACTCCACAGCTGTGTGTACCTGCGCTCGGACAGTGCAGGAGAACCCCCACATGGCTTTGTCTGGGGTATTGTGCTCGCGCCCACTCCTCATCTCAAAGGAGAACGTCACTGTGTCCCCCTCCACCTTGACCAGGTCTTTGGGCCAACCTGTCCCTAGGACACTGCGACTGCCATAGCCCAAAGTGTTGCCTCCATACTCGATCACCTTGCGACTGTTAGTGTTGGGCCCGGCATACATCACCAACTGGAACACCAGCGAGAAAAGACCAAGTCAATATCTTCCTCATAGAGCTTTGCAATGATAAACTAGATTAGACAAGTTATGACATAGCTTTAACATGGAAATGTGATGTGGGGTGGAGAGGTGCAGGGATTGGTCACCTTGTCGTAGTCGTACTGCGAGGAGCAGCGGGAGTCGAAGCGCAGGTAGAGGCAGCGTGCTCCTGGAATGTGTACCGTCTCTTTGAACTTATAGTTGTCTCGCACCGGGTGGACCGTCTCCACCGTCTTCCCCGCAGCCCACGGGGCAGGGATCTTCAGGCCTGTCAGGAAGCCTGGCTCCTCCCGCTCATCTAGGATTCTAAAGCTGGAGCAGGACAGAGGAAGTCAGTCAGTCATCAGGGACAGAAACACAAACACACTTGGAAAACCAGGCTTAAGGTCCTGATAAATCTTGCCTACAGAGGACCATGTGTACTCTTACCAGTCATCATCAGCAGCAGGCGCCTTTTGGCCCAGCGGCCCTCCTACCAGTGGAATGCTGTCAGTGAAGAGAGGAGACTGGGTCTTCAACAGCAGAGCAGTCTGTGAAATAACCAGGAGAAACCCATATTATAAATATATATGCTAATTCTCCTTCCAAACTATCATCAACTTTCAATTAACAAGCACAACATGTCTACCCATCATCCACCACAGAAAGCAGAGACGACAGACGTTCTAAACTAGAGAAGAATATCTACATTGAGGTGAGACGGGGGTGTTTGTTTGAGAGCCCCCACCTGGCTGGTGTAGAGGACGAGCTGCACTAGCTGGGGCATGAGAGCGTCAGCCAGATTGAGTGTCTGCAGGTTGGGGTGCATCAGAGAGGTGAGCAGCACCGGCAGCAGGTGGCCCAGCATGGTGGCCTTGGTCATCTGCTCCAGACCCTTCAGCCTGCGGTCCGGAAGGAGAGAGAAGTGGGATAAGAGGTATGTGGAAGAGAGGTCGAGGCAGACAGAGAGGGAAATGCATAGAATGGGATTTATATGCATACAAGGGGGAACATGCAGATACACAGACAAAAGGTCAAGAGAGTTAGGGGTAGGCATACAACACGTAAAATGACAGGTTGACAGGTAACAGGAAAAGCAATGGTAGAGGGGTGAGGGTCACCTGGTCTCTCGGTCAGTGATGTCACTGTTGATGAGAGTGGCGGTCACCTGCTGCAGGGTCTCCAGCACCTCGTCACAGCCCATCAGGATCTTGGTGGCCAGCGACAGGATGCTTGTCTGCAACTCCTGGGAACCACACACAGAGAAAAGGCAACGCTTCCGTAACAGTGCTAACTTTATTCTAACAGGAAAACGACCACACAACTAAACTTGTTTACAATCAACACTATAACAAAAGTTAAACAAAAACAAGTTTAGGTGTTTGTAATAAAAAAAGGGCTTACTGTTGAACATGCTAAATACGGTGGCTATGCTGTCATGATTTAATATCCTTGATCTATTGCTGCAGAAACTGAGGCACAAGACAGACACAGAGAGAGAGAGACACACACAGAAAAAGAGAGAGAGAGAGCGAGAGAGAGAGACAGAAAAAAGAGAGAGAGACGCAGAAAAAGAGAGAACGAAAGAGACGCAGAAAAAGAGAGAAAGAGACAACGAGAGAGAGAGAGAGAGAGAGACACAGAACGAGAGAGAGAGAGAGAGAGACACACAGAACGAGAGAGAGAGGGAGGGAGACAGAAAAAAAGAGAGAGGGAGGGAGACAGAAAAAAGAGAGAGAGAGGGAGACAGAAAAAAGAGAGAGAGAGAGAGACGCAGAAAAAGAGAGACGCAGAAAAAGAGACGCAGAAAAAGAGACGCAGAAAAAGAGACGCAGAGAAAAAAAAAGAGAGACGCAGAGAAAAAAAAGAGAGAGACGCAGAGAAAAAAAAAGAGAGAGACGCAGAGAAAAAAAAAGAGAGAGACGCAGAGAAAAAAAAAGAGAGAGACGCAGAGAAAAAAAAAGAGAGAGACGCAGAGAAAAAAAGAGAGAGAGAGACAGAGCGAGACAGAGAGAGACAAAGACAGAGAGAGAGACAGAGAGAGACAAAGACAGAGAGAGAGACAGAGAGACAGAGAGAGAGAGAGAGACACAGAGACAGAGAGACAGACAGAGAGACAGAAGGCTAGAGGTCATGATCAGATGAGCTTCTGCTTTTTTCAGCATTTTCTTTAAAAAAATAGATTTAGATAAACTTGGAATTTTTTGTCAGGAACATACACAGGATGCTACCCTCTACACCATAACCTTCACTTCAAATCAAAATTCAAAACCTACAACCTGATTTGGGATGGAATTACAGAATCACCTGGAAGGTTTTCAACTACCAAGGATTATTATTCTATACAGAAAATTCTCTGGAAAACAACAGAAACCTGAAAACACCATCCAACCTGGAACTGAGTGAATAATGTTTAGTCTGAAACTATATTTTATTTCCAAAAGCCAAGAAGAAAAATACACTACATTACTTTATAAGGACTGAACGCTAACATAATTCTGCCAAGCTTGATATAGCTTCAATTAGCACTGACGTGTCAAGTGAGAGATGTCAAAGCCCTTTAGCCCAACAATGGCAGGAGAGTCACACAGTCTACTCCAACCAAATGGAGAGGCCTAAGAAACTGCCTCCTGCTGTTCAGATGTAATTAAAATACAGTACCCTGTTTATGTAAAGAATGATAGGGCAAGAAAATATTACAAAATGAAGCTCCTTAAGGAAAATCAAGAGACACTTTTTGCTGACTATTACAAAAATGGGAACATCAGCAACCTTATCTTCCACACAAACCATCCCCTGGCACGGCACAGTTCTATATTAGCACACTACCCCTTTGTTAAGAGAGGGGGAGGAGTCCACTCTGAGTCCACTAATATAAATCTCTATAAGTCTGGAACAGTAATTGGACAGTGTAACCCCAAACAGTTTCAGCTGGACTTTCACCTTATCAAAAAATTAGCCCAGCAGGTGAAGCTCTACCTTGAGAAAGATACCCCCACCCCGGGAGGGTCAGACCAGACCTCTTCATTATATAACCGCACAGACGAGCCACCACCAGTAGAAAGTCAACCTCCCAGCACAGAGTACTACCCTCTCATTGAAATTAAGGATACATTTACCCAGCTGGAGGTAAGGCAGGTGGAGCTGGAACAGCAGGTGATTACACTCCAGACAGCACAGACCCAGACAACAGTCCAGCACGACAACACTCTCTTAACCAGACCCGGAGAGCTGGAGGTAGAGAGAGACATATCTGCACTCTGGACAATGGTGAGACAACTTCAACAGGAGAAAGAGCAGGAGCAGAACAGAGCACTAGAGGAGAGGATCAGATCGCTGGAGGAGAGGTTGAGGGGGATGGCGTGTGACAGAACAATCCACTAGAGGTGGCCACCCCCCGCAGAACAGCCCACCTCAGCACCCGACAAAAGTCTCGACATCACAGCAGAACAGACAAATGAAGAACCCCAAGCCCAGCGGCTCTCACCTTCTGTCTGAGGACCAACAAGGTTCACCAAGCCACATAATAATACACACAGGCACAAACGACCTGAGAGCACAGCAGGAAATGGTGGCCACAGCACTGAAGGGAGTGATTGAAAGAGCTTCTTCTACTTTCCCCAACGCACAAGTGGTTATCTCCACCCTGCCACCAAGAAAAGACTTCCACCCTGCCACAATACAGCGGGTAACGCAAGTATTTCCCGTGACTGTGCCTCAAAACCAAATGTTTTCCTGGCCCACCACTCCACCCTGGACTTGAACAGCCTCTATGACCAGATCCACCTCTACAAGGCAGCAGTGCCATCCTTTGCCCGGACTCTAAAGAACATCGCTCTCAAACGTATCCAACACTTCACACAGGAGCAACAGATCAATAGACACCCCGCCCAGACCAGTGAGACACTCTCCCAGACCTGCGGGACCCCACCCCCCTGGACCTACACATAGAGGACCCACGCCAAGAGGACTTACATCCAGACCACAGCACCCCCAGCCACATCCACACCCCAACAAATCAACACCCCCCCCATGTCAACCATGCCCACACTCCATTTAGGCCCCCTCAGATCAGCCCCTCCTGCCCACCCCATGCACCCCACCCCCGCAATAGAGGGCCTCAACATGGAAATCACACATACACCCAGGCAGTCAGTGGGCAAACAGGCCCAACCCCCACTCTTACACTAGCCCAAGCCATTGTCATGTACCAGATGCTCAGCAGGCTCTGCTCACACTTACTGGCCTGTGGCCAAACCACACGACCAACAACATTGGACACTTTATGGAACAAAAAGCATTCACTGTATCATCCTAGAATATCCCAGGCCTGAGGTCATCTGCCTTTGTCCTAAAGAGCAGGAACCCAGACTTCACCAAAGAAATTGGTAATACAGACATTGTCATCCTGCAAGAAACCTGGTATAGAGGAGACGGACCCACTGGTTGCTCTCTAGGTTACTGAGAGCTGGTAGTCTCATCCACCAAACTACCAGGTGTGAAACAGGGAAGGGACTCAAGGGGTATACTAATTTGGTATAGAGCAGACCTAACTCACTCCATTAAATTAATCAAAACAGGAATATTTTACATTTGGCTAGAAATTAAAAAGGAAATTGTCTTAACAGAGAAACATGTCCTCCTGTGTGCTACCTATATCCCCCCACTAGAATCCCCCTACTTTAATGAAGACAGCTTCTCCATCCTGGAGGGGGAAATCAATAATTTCCAGGCCCAGGGGCATGAACTACTCTGTGGCGACCTAAATGCCAGAACCGGACAAGAACCTGACACCCTCATGACACAGGGGGACAAACACCTGCCTGCAGGTGACAGCATTTCCTCCCCCATATGCCCCCCTAGGCACAACTATGACAACATAACCAACAAAATACGGATCACAACTCCTGCAGCTCTGTCGCACGCTGGGTGTGTGCATAGTCAATGGTAGGCTTCGAGGGGACTCCTATGGTAGGTACACCAAAAGCTCATCTCTTGGCAGTAGTACTGTAGACTACTTTATCACTGACCTCAACCCAGAGTCTCTCAGAGCGTTCACAGTCAGCCCACTGACACCCCTATCAGACCACAGCAAAATCACAGTCTACTTGAAGCAATACTCAATCATGAGACATCAAAGCCAAAGGAACTGAAGAACATTAAGAAATGCTATAGATGGAAGGAATGCAGTTTGGAAACCTACCAAAAAACAATTAGGCAACAACAAATTCAATCGCTTTTAGACAATTTCCTGGGTAAAATGTTCCACTGTAATAGTGAAGGTGTAAACTTGGCATTAGAAAATCTTAACAGTATATTTGACCTCTCAGCTTCCCTATCAAATCTAAAAATATCAAATAGAAAACCGAAGAAAATGAACAACAATGACAAATGGTTTGATGAAGAATACAAAAATCTAAGAAAGAAATTGAGAGACGTATCCAACCAAAAACAGAGACCCGGAAAACCTGAGTCTACGCCTTCACTATGGTGAATCACTAAAACAATACAGAAATACACTACGGAAAAAGAAGGAACAGCACGTCAGAAATCAGCTCAATGTAATTGAAGAATCCATAGACTAACCACTTCTGGGAAAATTGGAAAACACTAAACAAACAACACAAAGAATTATCTATCCAAAATGGAGATGTATGGGTAAACCACTTCTCCAATCTTTTTGGATCTATAACAAAGAATAAAGAGCAAAAACATATACAGGATCAAATACAAATCTTAGAATCAACTATTAAAGACTACCAGAACCCACTGGATTCTCCAATTACCTTGAATGAGCTACAGGACAAAATAAAAACCCTCCAACCCAAAAAGGCATGTGGTGTTGATGGTATCCTTAATGAAATGATCAAATACATAGACAACCAATTCCAATTGGCTATACTAAAACTCTTCAACATCATCCTTAGTTCTGGCATCTTCCCCAATATTTGGAACCAAGGACTGATCACCCGAATCCACAAAAGTGGAGACAAATTTGACCCCAATAACTACTACTACAATAACTAACTATGCGACAACAGCAACCTTGGGAAAATCCTCTGCATTATGATTAACAGCAGACTCGTACATTTCCTCAATGAAAACAATGTACTGAGCAAATGTTAAATTGGCTTTTTACCAAATTACCGTACAACAGACCATGTATTCACCCTACACACCCTAATTGACAACCAAACAAACCAAAACAAAGGCAAAGTATTCTCATACTTTGTTGATTTCAAAAAAGCCTTCGACTCAATTTGGCATGAGGGTCTGCTATACAAATTGATGGAAAGTGGTGTTGGGGGTAAAACATACGACATTATAAAATCCATGTACACAAACAACAAACACGCATTTCTTCCCACAGGGCCGTACAACGTAGAACACCAAATAATGCACGCAGAGCAGAATTAGGCCAATACCAACTAATTATCAAAATCCAGAAAAGAGCCGTTAAATTCTACAACCACCTAAAAGGAAGCGATTCCCAAACCTTCCATAACAAAGCCATCACCTACAGAGAGATAAACCTGGAGAAGAGTCTGGTCCTGGGGCTCTGTTCACAAACACACCCCACAGAGCCCCAGGACAACAGCACAATTAGACCCAACCAAATCATTAAAAAACAAAAAGATAATTACTTGACACATTGGAAAGAATTAACAAAAAAAACAGAGCAAACTAGAATGCTATTTGGCCCTAAACAGAGAGTACACAGTGGCAGAATACCTGACCACTGTGACTGACCCAAAACTTAAGGAAAGCTTTGACTATGTACAGACTCAGTGAGCATAGCCTTGCTATTGAGAAAGGCCGCCGTAGGCAGACATGGCTTTCAAGAGAAGACAGGCTATGTGCTCACTGCCCACAAAATGAGGTGGAAACTGAGCTGCACTTCCTAACCTGCTGCCCAATGTATGACCATATTAGAGAGACATATTTCACTCAGATTACACAGATCCACAAAGAATATCTACTGGGTGAAATTCCACAGTGTGCCATCACAGCAGCAAGATTTGTGACCTGTTGCCACAAGAAAAGGGCAACCAGTGAAGAACAAACACCATTGTAAAAACAACCCTTTATTTTCCCTTGTGTACTTAACCATTTGTACATTGTTACAACACTGTATATAAAATATGACATTTGTAATGTCTTTATTGTTTTGAAACTTCGGTATGTGTAATGCTTACTATACATTTGTATTGTTTATTTCACTTTTGTATATTATCTACCTCACTTGCTTTGGCAATGTTAACACATATTTCCCATGCCAATACAGCCCCTTGAATTGAAATTAGAGACAGAGAGACAGAGAGAGAGAGAGAGAGAGAGAGAGAGAGAGAGAGACACACACCACATGGACAGACAGCAGTAGGGATATTTAAAAGGGGTGTTTACCTGTACCTTCATTGTTTCCCCTTGTAGGGAGCTGTCACTGTCGTCGTTGTCGTCGGGGCGTATCAGAACGGTGTTGCTAAGCAGGTGGTTCTGAACGGCCATGAGGTAGCGCAGGCTTGATGAGGCCACCTGGTAGAGGGGAAGGAGGGAGGGGGACAACAAGTCAGTATGGAACAGCTAACACACTTCATCTACTGCTGATTGCTAAACAGACCGTCTGACCAGACAAAGCCAAAGACACATACTGGCACAGTGGAGAGGAGCTTCTGGAAGTCATCCCTTGCGACAGTCTGACATTTAGTGATAAGAAGGCAGGATTCACGGACAACGGTCTTCAGGATGCAGTGCAGGAGTTCATCACTTAGTCTGGAGGGGAAACACAGGCGAGATAATGAGAGTGATTCAGCTGAACAACCCTGTTATACAGAGAGCAGAGTCATATTGCATTATTATTAATCATGGCTACATTTTATGGCATCAGGTTACTCAGTGAAACCACTCAGCTCTGGTTAGGGGAGGAATTGAGAGTTATTTTTCAAGCAGTAATACATGACATTGGAAAAACTGTTGAGAAAATGTCTGCAAAAGCTGGACTCTACCTGTAGTGGTCATCTTCGTCGCTCCCAAATCGATTTTTCTGCAACTGGTCAGCCAGGTTGGTGAGGATGACATCGCGGAGCTGAGACAGACCACTGTTCCTCTCCCCTGAAGATCACACACAACTCCTTCAATACTTCCAGTGTATCAGATATTTGAGATACACACTCTAATCATGTTTGTGTTAAGAGTGTTCATAAAACCCAACGAGTAGGTCGCAACTATCACCTTCTGTCAGGACCAGCCTCAGCAGGCTGCTGAGTTCAGACTCCCCCTGATACAAAGTATTCAAACCCGAGCTATAGAGAGGGATGGATAGACAGACAATGACAGTAGGTGTCAATCACATTTGTAAGATCATGTCTTTACGTGTGTCCTGTGTTTATGGTTTTGTTCTGTACGGAGTTGTGTTTACCTGATAGCCAGGCACACTTCTCCCTGGATCTCTGGTCCGATCTGATCCACAGGAGCCATGAGCAGCTGCCACAGGAGCAGACCTGAACGCCGCACGCTCTCCCTGTTCTGCTCCGACTGAGGGTTGAAGAACCTGAACACCACCTGAACAGCAAACACCAATGTGTAAAAATGAGTGATTTAGACATCAGTTGGACTCCATGTAGCATCATAGCAGCACAGGGGTCTTAAAACTGAACTTGTCAAGGGACACCGGCAACCCAGGGACCCAATCATTCATTAGCAAATACAAAAATAAGTTAATAAAATCACATCTTGTCTTATCAGTGATAATGGCAAGGAGAAGTAACCAAAATGATGTATTATTTGGACCTCCCCATATTATAAATTGGAAGAGGAATTGTACTCTACCCTAGCCTATTAGGTAGGTAACTCCAAACACATTTTCGCTAATATCAGCTGTTCAGCTGGTTGAACAAAGGTTAACCATGTATTGGCAAAATGAATGTACAAGTCAAGAAAGCTGACCAGCACCAGCCATTTGCCGCACTGGTAGCCTATTCATGGGAAATTTTTCAACACCTGTGTCAGATACTCCTGCGAGAGTAATTTGCTCATATGTATATACTGTATTGTATACTATACCACTGACTGTTAAACAGTCAACTCCAGTACATTACAGGCTGCTGCCTAAAGACATAGATTAGAAATCACTGGCCACTTTAATAATGTCTTGGTATCTGGCATTACTCATCTCATATGTATAAACTGCACTCTATACTTTTCTACGGTATCTTAAATCACTTTAATTGTGTGTAAATATTGCATCACCCATCTCATATGTATATACTGTATTCTATACTACGCCACTGTATCTTAGTCCAATGCCACTCTGACATATGTATATATTCTTAATCCATTCCTTACTTAGATTTACGTGTATTTTGGGTATATGTTGTGAAAATGTTAGATATTACTGCACTGTCGGAGCTAGAAGTACAAGCATTTTGCTACACGCACAATAACATCTGCTAAACACGTGTATGTGATCAATTCTCCAGCTCCACTGTACCTGGAACACCACCAGGATGCAGCGGATGATGCAGGTGTCCCTGTTGACCATGGCTTTCTCCATGATGTCGCAGATGCTGCTGAAGTGGCGAGCCTCGATGGGGTGCTGCTTGCCCATGAGGGCGCCCAGGGGAAAACTGCTGCTGCTGGCTGCCAGAAGGTTGAGCTGGTGGATGCACATGGCGCCCACATGGTGAAGCAGCTGGTTGATCACCTCTCCGGTGGCCACGGTCTCCTCTGCAGCAGGGAGCGAGGGGTAAGTCAACTCTTAACGGTACGATTTGACTTAAAAGGAAGAAGCTGGTTGAAACACTCTTCAGCCTATAATTCTGCAGCACATAATTTGAGGTCAGCGTTGTTTTGTTAGTAAAACTGTTTTGGTTACCTTTGGGTTCCTTGATGACATGACTGACGCCAAGCCTATGGCACACGTGATGGAAGGCCTGGTTGCCAGGGTTAGACCACTGGTCCATGTAGTCACTGGAGCAGCTCCAGATTAAGTTGTTGAGGGCGTCATAGCAGGCTCCTACAACACAAATGTCACATAAGCTCTACTTTGAGAACGGTGCACTTAACTAGAAATACATTTTAAAAAGCCTAATTCCTGAACAGGAGCTTACCCAGCCCTGCCACCTGGGCCCCCCTGCCTAGAGAACTGCCAGGTGCGTCAATGAGATCTGCCCGGCTACTGAACTGACCATCAACTAGGTTGAATGCCAGACTGGATGAGAGGACTGGTCGGGGAAACAAAGGAAAGCAGTCAACAAATATACCACTAACAGTGAAAAGACTTGCCTAAAACACAACAGAGAAAAACAGTGGCGAGGAACATCTGCTCTTACTCTTCAGGGAGGACAAGCCGCTGGTCCCTCCAAACAGGGAGCGTGTGGCAGAGCTGCCAGACACTCCGGGCGGAGATGCCAGCATCACCAGGGACGTCCCACACACATACATGGGAGTCTTCCTCAGAGTCTTTAGAGGGAGGCCACAGCTAGTGTTTACTGCTGTGGAAGAGGAGCACAGACATGAGAGATGTGAAGTGTGAATCGCACAATGAGCAATGTGATGAGGATAATGAAGATTCAATCATATTTTTCACTGCCTGGATATCACACATTTAACTGGGGGTGAAACAAAAACTGTTGTGTTAGTGCCTTCAGGAAGTATTCACACCCCTTGACTTGTTCCACATTTGTGTTACAGTCGGAATTTCAAATAGATTCAATTGAGATGTCGTCACTGGCCTACACCCCATAATGTCAAAGTGGAATTTTGTTTTTCGCAATTTGTACAAATTAATTATAAATGAAAGGCTGAAATGTCTTGAGTCAGTAAGAATTCAACCCCTTTGTTATGGCATGCCTAAATACGTTTAGGAATAAAGATTTGCTTAACAAGTCACATACTAAATTGTTTAATAATAGTGTTTAACATGATTTCTGAATGACTACCTCATCTCTGTACCCCACACATACAGGTAATTGTAAGGTCCCTCAGTCAAACACAGATTCAACCACAAAGACCAGGGAGGTTTTCCAAGGCCTCGCAAAGGGACCCTATTGGTAGATGGGTAAAAATAAGCGGATATTGAATGTCCCTTTGAGCATGGTGAAGTTATTTGTAACACTTTGGATGGTGTATCAATACACCCAGTCACTACAAAGATACAGGCATCCTTCCTAACTCAGTTGCCGGAGAGGAAGGAAACCGCTCAGGGATTTCACCACGAGGCCAATGGTTTCCTTAAAACAGTTAGTTTAATGGCTGTGATAGGAGAAAACGGAAGATGGATCAACAACATTGTAGTTACTCCATAATACTAACCTAAATGACAGAGTGAAAAGGAGAAACCGAACAGAATAACAATATTCCAAACCATGCATCCTGTTTGCAACAAGGCACTAAAGTAATACTGCAAATAATGTGGCAAAGCAATTACCTTTTTCTCTTGATTACAAAGTGTTATGTTTGGGGCAAATCCAATAGATTACCGAGTACCACTTGCAATATTTTCAAGCATAGTGATGGCTGCATCATGTTATGGGTATGCTTTAAATTGTTAAGGACTGGGGAGTTTTCAGGGTAAAAAAAAGGTTTATATATCTAAATAGTGTGAGGTCATTACCAGACTGCTCCTCCTTGACAGTGTTGGTGATGGCAGAGCCGGTGAGAGCGGCCAGCGTTGCGGAGTGGGAGGCGCGAAAGCGTGACATGCGGCTCAGCAGCAGCTCGTTCAGACACTTGGACGACTCGCCTTCCTTTCGTATCAGGATCACTCTCTCCTGCAGGACGTCTGCCACACACAATCCTGTCTCTGTCTGCACCCGAGGGAGGAGGGAGAGAGGGGTGAGAGATGGGAAGGAAGGAGAGTCTTGTTGAGCATGGTCGAAAGGCTTGGAGAAACATCCTCACCGATAGCTGAAAGACATCCATGAAGACCGAGTGGCCTTTCTGGGTCTTCTCGTTGAGGCTGGCAGGAGACCACACCCAGTACAGGTAGGTTCCATCTGAGCACAGGTGCAGCGTGGACATGCTGCTGCCCACGGGGAAGTGGTGGGCTGGCATGAGAACGACCTGGCACACCTGAGACAGGTAGAAATGTCAGTCTTTTGGAAGAGATACAGTACTGGATCACCCAATGTGTGGTGCTGGCCTGAGTTAGTGTAATTGAGGCCTGTTGCTAGGTGCCAGCTGCCATACCTGCAGGGTGAAGGGGTCGATGACCTGGCACAGCTGATGAGGCTTGGCATCAAAGGAGGCGGAGCGGTGTAGAAGGCGGCCACTGCTGAACACCACCCAGCCAGGCTCCAGGTCCTCATTCCGACAGTACACAAACCCCCTGCACAAACACACAAAATAATGATCTCCATTTCCTCTGATATTTTGCTCAAAAAGTGAAATAAATCAGAGGGGGAATACAGTAGGGCAGAGGGGTTTTGAAGTTCAGGTCAGAAGGAGGGAACAGGAGAGTTAGAACAGGACAGGAGGTAGCCCTGTCAAAAATGTGTGGACATCCCTTCAAATGAGTGACATTTGCTATTTCAGCCACACCCGTTGCTGACAGGTGTATAAAATCGAGCACACAGCCACGCAATCTCCATAGACAAACATTGGCAGTAGAATGGCCATCTGAAGAGCTCAGTGACTTTCAACGTGGCACTATCATAGGATGCCACTTTCCCAACAAGTACGTTCGTCAAATTTCTGCACAACAAAGCAAAGTCCATACAGAAAATGGTTTGTCGAGATCGGTGTGGAAGAACTTGACAGGCCTGCACAGAGTCCTGACCTCAATCCCATCGAACACCTTTGGAATGAATTGGAACACCGACTGCGAGCCAGGCCTAATCGCCCAACATCAGTGCCCGACCTCACTAATGCTCTTGTGGCTGAATGACAGTGTACCCCTGCACATCGACTCTGTACTGGTACCTTGTGTAAATAGAAAAGTCGTTACTCATTTATTCCTCATGTTATTCTTTTTCTATTAGTTCTCAATTTCTCTCTCTGCATTGTTGGGAAGGGCCCGTAGGCATTTCACTGTGAGTCTACACCTGTTGTTTACGAAGCATGTGACAAGTAAAATTGGATTTGAGGGTATTTTAAGTGAGGCACTCTCACTCTTTCTCTCTGCAGATATAGGCAGGGGTGTCATGTTACCTCAGTGTCCCGTGCAAACCGGAGCCCAGCTTGCTGATCCCTCTCCCAAAGGAGTTAGTGGTGTAGAGATAGAGCCCATCTGTGGCCAGGCAGCGCCCTAGGTCTGTGTCTGCAACAGCAGGGAGGATATAGACAGAGTGAGGAACAGCAGAAGAGGGGGAGAAAAATGGAAGGGGGAGCAAAAAAAACATGAACGGAGGGGAGAGGGAGGACAGTATAGAGGGGAGGGGATAACAGGATACGGGGTGTGATTAAGCTGAAAGATAGCATAGTAAGTGTATACATTTTATAGCATAGTAAGTGTACACATGGTTTCACACACCCACAGCATTGGCCAAACAGAATCAAAGGAGACTAGTCAGCCAATCAACAAGAACGGCAGGGAAAAATACTTTTGGCTGAACCTGCCTGTAGTTTGCACTTGGCAGGTGAGAGGGATAAGCCCCTCAGCACACGGCCTGCCAGCTCTACTAGATTCTTTAGCTGCCATTTCTCTGCCTCTCAACTGGCTTCCTATAGGAGAGCTGATGAGGTCCTATCACCTTACAGGGCTCTCCAAGGTCAGCCCATCGATTGGAGGAAACAAGCCATCCCCCACCCTCCCTCTTTCTCCCTCAAACTTCTGCTAGTCATTACCCTGCCCTATAACCAACACATGATGCCTTCTTCAGAAGACTCAGCCAATGAGACAGAAGGATGACTCCATGTCTGCCCTTGGCTTAATGTTGGGAGTACTAAGTGGCTCCAGACAAAGGATCAAATAGAAATGATCTAAAGAGGTGAATGAATAAATCATCCAAATGAGAGGAAGGATTATCAGAGCCAGCAGGACTTAGCCTGGTTGCTGTTGTCACCAGAACCCTACTACTAACAACTACACTTGCAGTACACTCACATACACATGACTTTATAATGGTACTGTGAAAATGAGGTGGCCCGGTATATATATAAAATATGATCACTAGACTGGAATATATTTAGAAAAAAAAGCAACCTCCGTTGAAGCCCCCCCCAGGTCCGGTTCAAAGGAAGTTTGACCCTATCCCAAGACCAATGGAGCTCTTGTTCACACACACATGGGCTTACCTTTGCTCTCTGCCCCTCCAGCGCTGCTGTCAGGTGTAGGCAGCATGTCTTCAAAGCCCCAGGAGACCCTGTGCTTGCCCCCGAGCAGACAGGACGGGGAGCCTGGGCCCCCCTCCAGCACCAGGAGTCTGGGTGGGACAGATCGGGAGAGAAAGAGTTCACAATGAAGATAACACAGAAAAGGGACAACGGTGTCTCACCAAGTACATCCAGACATAAGGATACTAGACTCACCTGTAGAGCACATCAGCCACAGGGAGCTGGCCCAGGTCTGTCTGTTTCTGCAGCAGGTGAACTGTGTGGATGAAGGTCTTCAGGGACCCTCTGGAAACACAAAACGTGTTAAACCATGGAATGGGAGGGAGGGAAAGTCAGTGAAGTTAAGGTACCAGGTAGGCCTAATAGTGTTAAAGAAAAATTCCACCCAAAAACTATCGTTTTGGTACTTGTTTCATTAGTCCATCGTTGATATAGTGGGAGTATCATTTGCTTTTCAACAGGACAATGACCCAAAACACACCTCTAGGCTATGTAAGGGCTATTTTACCAAGGAGAGTGATGGAGTGCTTCTTCAGATGACCTGGCCTCCACAATCACCCTAACCTCAACCCAATTGAGATAGTTCGGGATGAGTTGGACTGCAAAGTGAAGAAAAAGCAGCCAACAAGTGCTCAGCATTTGTGGGAACTCCTTCAAGACTGTAGTAAAAGTATCCCTCATGAAGTTGGTTGAGAGAATACCAAGAGTGTACAAAGTTGTCATCAAGGAAAAAGGTGGCTACTTTAAAGAATCTCAAATATAGATTATAATTTGGATTTGTTTAACTCTTTCATAGTTTTGATGTCTTCACAATTATTCTACAATTTAGAAAATAGTCAAAATAAAGAAAAACCCCTGAAATGAGTAGGTGTGTCCAAACTTTTGACTGGTACTGTATGTCTTGAAAACTTTTTGGAACTACACTGAATGTACAGAACATTAGGAACACCCGCTCTTTCCATGACAGACAAGGTGAATACAGGTGAAAGCTATGATCCCTTATTGATGTCACCTGTTAAATCCACTTCAAATCAGTGTAGATGAAGGGGAGGAGACAGGTTAAAGAAGGACTCCTAAGCCTTGGACATGGATTGTGTATGTGTGCCATTCAGAGGGTGAATGGGGGTTTTCACACTCAACAGTTTCCCTTGTGTATCAGGAATGGTCCACCACCCAAAAGACATCTAGCCAACTTGACACAACAGTGGGCAGCATTGGAGTCAACATGGGCCAGCATCCATGTGGAACACTTTTGACACCTTGTAGTCCATGCCCCGATGAATTGAGGCAGGTCCGGAGGCAAAGGGGAGTGAAATTGAATATTAGGAAGGTATTCCTAATGTTTTGTACACAGTGTATATCAACAATGGACAAATTAAACAAATACCAAAAGAAAGTTCCCCTTTAACACAAAAGATAATGTTGTGCCATGCTTCAGCTGTGTAGCCATTTCTTGATCTGCATTATTTGCCTTACTTTCCACAATGTATGACCAATTATTATTTGTATTCTTTATACAATCTTAGAAGTCACATCTCTTTTCCAAGTGAGCCCTGGCCAAGAAAGAAGCTTACATATAGTTAAACAATAGACAAAAAAATATAACAATGAATGGAAGATAAAATGGTGCAAAAGAGAGCAGGTTTAAAAACATGTGCAGTCTGGTCAGCAGCCCTCCAATCCAGAATTTAAAATCAATTGGAATAAAATGATCTAATTTTAAGTCCTTCTGGAAAGTGTTCCAGGACGATGGGGCAGCATAGTTAAGCACTCTTACCAGACTCAGTTCATGTGTTGTTTACAGTATAATATAACATGTACTTTCTGCTTTAGTGTCGCCATCATAGAATATATTTGAAAGACATTCCATTTGTCATTGACATTGACGTTGTGTGTTTATGCCTGTGAGTGTGGCGAGCTGGTGACATCACACTGACGAGAAACAGTTAAGCTACTTTGACCATTAAAAAAAAAGAAAGAACGCAGCGATAAGGCACACCCGAACCATCAGGGGAGACAGAGGATAGCCAAGCTCTTTAACTTCCCACCACTGTTGGTGAAATAGAGGGCACCAGAGCTGGATGGTTCCCCAACACAATGGGCTCTATGCCTCTACAGAGGGCACACAAAAGGCAGAGGGTTCTGGTTAACAAGTGAAGCTCAGTTGTCAACAGCAGAAGCCGGGCTGCAGCCACAGGTGAAAGAAAAGAGTGCTTTCCTCTGTGACCTCGGTCAGGGGTTTTCTAACTGGGGTCCACGGATACCATGTTCATGTCTCTGCGTCCAGTATGAAGGAAGTTAAAAAGGTTGTTTCACAAGCCAATAGCGTTAGCGCAATGACTAAGTCTTCAGGAACAGTGTGATGCTAGCTGTTCCTGTTCATCAGACTCTGGGGAAGTAGATTAAGGGCTTCATTGACAAAATCCCAAACGATCCTTGTGATATGGAGGAATTTACAGTCATTGGAGCTAATAACAGGGTTTTTTCTGTATACTGGTCACTTTTCGGGATGGAAAAACAGTGTGTGTCAACTTAAATAAACAACCAAAACCAGATAGAAAGCACGCAGAAAATATATAATTTTAAATATTCTACTGTTAGTCAATGCCATTCTGACGTTGCTCGGTTAATATGTGTAGGTATATATACAGTGCCTTGCGAAAGTATTCGGCCCACTTGAACTTTGCGACCTTTTGCCACATTTCAGGCTTCAAACATAAAGATATAAAACTGTATTTTTTGTGAAGAATCAACAACAAGTGGGACACAATCATGAAGTGGAACGACATTTATTGGATATTTCAAACTTTTTTAACAAATCAAAAACTGAAAAATTGGCCGTGCAAAATTATTCAGCCCCTTTACTTTCAGTGCAGCAAACTCTCTCCAGAAGTTCAGTGAGGATCTCTGAATGATCCAATGTTGACCTAAATGACTAATGATGATAAATACAATCCACCTGTGTGTAATCAAGTCTCCGTATAAATGCACCTGCACTGTGATAGTCTCAGAGGTCCGTCAAAAGCGCAGAGAGCATCATGAAGAACAAGGAACACACCAGGCAGGTCCGAGATACTGTTGTGAAGAAGTTTAAAGCCGGATTTGGATACAAAAAGATTTCCCAAGCTTTAAACATCCCAAGGAGCACTGTGCAAGCGATAATATTGAAATGGAAGGAGTATCAGACCACTGCAAATCTACCAAGACCTGGCCGTCCCTCTAAACTTTCAGCTCATACAAGGAGAAGACTGATCAGAGATGCAGCCAAGAGGCCCATGATCACTCTGGATGAACTGCAGAGATCTACAGCTGAGGTGGGAGACTCTGTCCATAGGACAACAATCAGTCGTATATTGCACAAATCTGGCCTTTATGGAAGAGTGGCAAGAAGAAAGCCATTTCTTAAAGATATCCATAAAAAGTGTTGTTTAAAGTTTGCCACAAGCCACCTGGGAGACACACCAAACATGTGGAAGAAGGTGCTCTGGTCAGATGAAACCAAAATTGAACTTTTTGGCAACAATGCAAAACGTTATGTTTGGCGTAAAAGCAACACAGCTGAACACACCATCCCCACTGTCAAACATGGTGGTGGCAGCATCATGGTTTGGGCCTGCTTTTCTTCAGCAGGGACAGGGAAGATGGTTAAAATTGATGGGAAGATGGATGGAGCCAAATACAGGACCATTCTGGAAGAAAACCTGATGGAGTCTGCAAAAGACCTGAGACTGGGACGGAGATTTGTCTTCCAGCAAGACAATGATCCAAAACATAAAGCAAAATCTACAATGGAATGGTTCAAAAATAAACATATCCAGGTGTTAGAATGGCCAAGTCAAAGTCCAGACCTGAATCCAATCGAGAATCTGTGGAAAGAACTGAAAACTGCTGTTCACAAATGCTCTCCATCCAACCTCACTGAGCTCGAGCTGTTTTGCAAGGAGGAATGGGAAAAAATGTCAGTCTCTCGATGTGCAAAACTGATAGAGACATACCCCAAGCGACTTACAGCTGTAATCGCAGCAAAAGTTGGCGCTACAAAGTATTAACTTAAGGGGGATGAATAATTTTGCACGCCCAATTTTTCAGTTTTTGATTTGTTAAAAAGGTTTGAAATATCCAATAAATAAGTGTCCCACTTGTTGTTGATTCTTCACAAAAAAATACAGTTTTATATCTTTATGTTTGAAGCCTGAAATGTGGCAAAAGGTCGCAAAGTTCAAGGGGGCCGAATACTTTCGCAAGGCACTGTATATATTTTCTTTACCTTTAGGCAAGTCAGTTAAGAACAAATTCTTATTTTCAATGACGGCCTAGGAACAGTGGGTTAACTGCCTGTTCAGGGGCAGAACGACAGATTTGTACCTTGTCAGCTCGGGGATATGAACTTGCAATCTTTCGGTTACTAGTCCAACGCTCTAACCACTAGGCTACCCTGTCGCCCCAAATATGTGTAGGTGTGTAAATATGTGTAGGTGACCAGATAATTAGATTGGATTTTGAGAACTAACAATCAAATGAAAGCTAGACAGTTAGGAGGAATAGAACATTTTAATACCCCAGCATTCAGGGTGATTGAGCATAGGAACACAGCATTAGCCATGGCAAAATGCATAGAACTGCAGGAAATTCTCTCCCAGCTGAAAGGAAAAATAGTAGCATTGCAAAAAGGTGCTTTACAACAGCTAAATGTTGTCTGTCACCACGATGCCTTTACATTTTTAGCTAGAATATGTTAGAGTTTACACTTCCTCTTCCAATGAACTGTGAGGAGGTTAAAACAATGAAACTCTCTTCCAAATCTATTAATTTTAAAATATGGATTACTTCTACTTGCCATTATCATTCACCTGAGACAATACGTGATTATATATATATATATTTTTTTTTTTTGAATTTTACCCCTTTTTCTCCCCAATTTCGTAGTATCCAATTGTTGTAGTAGCTACTATCTTGTCTCATCGCTACAACTCCCGTACGGGCTCGGGAGAGACGAAGGTTGAAAGTCATGCGTCCTCCGATACACAACCAACCAAGCCGCTGCTTCTTTAACACAGCGCACATCCAACCCGGAAGCCAGCCGCACCAATGCGCCGGAGGAAACACCGTGCACCTGGCCACCTTGGCTAGCGTACACTGCGCCCAGCCCGCCACAGGAGTCGCTGGTGCGCGATGAGACAAGGACACCCCTACCGACCAAGCCCTCCCTAACCCGGGCGACGCTAGGCCAATTGTGCGTCGCCCCACAGACCTCCCGGTCGCGGCCGGTTACGACAGAGCCTGGGCGCGAACCCAGGACTCTGATGGCACAGCTGGCGCTGCAGTACATTATATATATTTTTTGATCAAATATGATGGGGGTCCCTGGGTTGCCAGTTTGCCTGGGCGGGCGGGAGTCCCTGGGAAAGAAAAGTCTGAAAACTCCTGACCTAGGTGACCAAGAAGACCCCTGTTCAACAAGCATCACTGACATAGCAAACAAAAACTTAAAGGCCTTTTTCAAAGATAAAGAAAGAGAAGATTATATTTAGTGACCAACTGGGGCTAGCTACGTCACTGAAAGTGGAAACAGAAATGGGATGACACTTGAGGGCTTGCCTAATCACCATTTGAGCAGTATTAGAAAGCTGGAGTAAATGAGCCAGACGGCTAAGCA
Source organism: Oncorhynchus clarkii lewisi (assembly GCF_045791955.1). NCBI lineage: Eukaryota > Metazoa > Chordata > Actinopteri > Salmoniformes > Salmonidae > Oncorhynchus > Oncorhynchus clarkii. The sequence goes on from NC_092152.1 coordinate 29,661,643, forward strand.
GACTCAAGTGACCCGGCATACTATTCTCTCCTCTTTATGTGTGGTGTGCTCTGTTAAGCGTGTGGTCTCACCTGGCACAGGCGAGAGCTACCAGGGCAGCGGCAGCATTCTCCCTCTGCCTGTGTGCGTGGAGCACGTATGTAGGAGCCTGGCCCTGCTGGGTCTGTGCTGTCTGCTGGACCCCCTCATCCAGCCAGGAGCAGAGCAGCCCTTCTAGGCCATTGAGGCAGTCAGCAGGCTCCTTGCTGAGGCTGAGGGGCTGGCAGTCACGCAGGCAAGACAGCAATACCTCCGCCGTGACCCCACAGAGCGCAGGGTCACTGCGTGTCTGGGACTGCAGGAGGGGGAAGACCAGTAGCAGCCCCATGCGGGAGGTGAAAGGAGCCTGTTCAGGCTGCTGCAGCAGGCCTTGTCGTTTTAGCAGGGCCAGGGCCTCCTCATCGCCCCCTCCAGCCCCCTCCCGGTCCTGCTGCTCCTCCAGGGCCAACTGACGCTGAGCCCCCCACAGGCCCCGCAGAGCATTCAGACGGTATTCCAACAGGCGGGCATACGCATTGCTTTGGTTACCACAGACTGCACGGAGACGCTCGGCTAGCTCCGCAGGGTTCTTTGTCTCGAATGTGAGGATCTAGAAGAGATAGAAAGGAAGAGTGAGAAAATGTGAGGGATACAGAAAATAGCCATGAAGATCTGTAACTAAGAGGAGTTGGTTTAATCCTTGGGGAGACAATGGGTCGAGATCTCAAAGCGATGACGGCATCCAGTATAGTGCACTGACTGTAAATCACCATCTAGCTGGGATCTGGCTACCTCTAAATCCAATTTACAACAGAGCACTGCTTCACTATGAGATAATGTGTAGCTAAATTGAATATGATGGAGGAAAAGGAGGTTAGACCCTTTAATTCTAATGATACTCATTAAAGAATCAAAATACATGTGTGGAAATAACCTGGGATACTCCTTGTTGTATTTATAACCCACAGTCATTTCACATTTAAATTGTATTCATGGTGCAGATGTTCTTACCAAGAGAAACAGACAGAAACAGCATTACATAAACAACAAAATAAGCAGTTTGAAAAAGAGAGAGATTGTGGGGTTATTTCAGAGGAGGTGTGCATCATCTGCACTTACGCAGCATTTCAACCAGGTATCGATTACAGTGTCTACTCTAAGACTCCATAACACCATTTAGCAGGCACGTTTTTTTTCTTCAGATATCCGACTAATGTTACGGTAAAATCCCTTCATTGGAGACTGGGATTGTTCACCGACCCTCTTCACCTTACTCTGCAGAAAGGATTCTACTCTACAGCTAGATTTCCATCCAATTGGAGAAAGATGTTCATCCAAATATTCTAGAAGCTGCATAAAGAAAATATGCACATTTTTCCACCAGTGGTGTTTCACCAAATGGACTTGTTGCGGATAAAGATCAGTGCCTGACAAAGTAGGGCACATCATTAATCTTTTCCGCTTAAGTTTTCATGTCCCGAAAACTCCCATTTTCAATATGTTCCCATCACATTTTCAACTGCACCGATACATTTGTCACTAAAACTGTTACGTTAAATACCAAATGTGACTACTCAGCAGCTCGCAGATACAGATATAGTGCGGGTAGGCTAGTCTACATTATTATGGATAAGAGCGAAAATATTTTATTTGTCAAAAGGCAGTCAAGCATCGATCATCATGTCACCAGAATAAGACCATAGATATTTATTGGAAAGGAGCATCAAACTCATCACCGTGCACTTTCACCACCCTGTGAAGTTCATCATAATATATTTCATTTGTAGCATAATAAACTGCATGGTTTCCCAAGTCGTAGTGGGAGGTCCACACACCATATGATTGTGTGACTACAAATTTACTTCGATATGATGGTTATTATATCAATATCTGCGCATAAAAGCGTTTCCACCGCCATTTTATGCATAATTAATTTTACAGACACAAAATGTATCCCACTATGTCGAACGAACAAATTATATTTATAAAATTGTACTGAAACTTCCTATTTTTTTTAAACGGTATGACTTTACACGCATAAAAAACTGTGGATGGAAACGTGGTTAGTGATGCTGATAAAAATAGCCTGCATCGAAGCGCCCATGGGCTGCTGGATGAAATGATCAATCATGAGTTTGGCTACATTAACCCAAAAGAGACATGCATATGGAGACATTCCCACTGTGCTAATGGCCCCTGTAGATGGCCTCCATAAAGACCAGATGAAACTGCATGGAAAGGCTGGAGGACTTAACCAAACCACACGTTTTAATGTTTCTACTACTCTCTGATAGGGAAATTACAATGTCCACAGACCCCCTAATAACCCCAACTCATCATACAGCAATTAGTGTTGCACTACGTTACCTCCTCACATCATTTTTATTTAACTAGGCAAGTCAGTTAAGAACAAATTCTTATTTACAATGACGGCCTACCCCAGCCAAACCCTAACAATGTTGGGCCAATTGTGCGCCGTCCTAGGAACTTCCAATCACGGCCGTTTGTGATACAGCCTGGAATCTAACCAGGTTTAGTGACACCTCTAGCACTGAGATGCAGCGCCTTAGACCACTGTGCCACTCGGGAGCCCCACATAAGAAGAATAAGGTTAGTGAGAGCAGGAGGAAGGGTAGATGGTGGTGACAGTACAATAACTAGAGGCACACTGCAGATGCTCAGGTTACATGCCATCCATCCTTCCACTGCAGAAAGGACAAGCAACAATTCCATGTCCTGTACTGCTATTGAACTAATGGTACTGGGCTATTCTGAGAAGTGACACGGGCAATAAGACCTTTGTTTTGACCTCCACCTCTCAGACCCAAAGCTAAGCCTGTCCCACTATGAAGCAGTAGAATCAGGATTCCAAACTACTGCACCTGGGGCACAGGGCTAGCTGGCACAGCTGCTCTATCCCCCCAGTCATTGCTCCACTCTTACAAAAAAATAAGAAAACTTCACAAGCAGGAAATGTACACAGTAAAGTCTAGTCCTCTCAGGTTGATTGATTCTCTGTGTCCATCTGTAGCATGTAATCTGTCTGACTCTCACTCATTCACCATCCATCAATCTGTGACCCCTTTATTTATCTATCTACATCACTCTCCATCTGTGCACCCTCAGTTGCAAACCACAATTTACTTGTTCTCCCCTTCTCTATTCCCCCCGTTCCACCATTTTCTGGTCGTTAACACAATTATATTCCAGTATGAGTAGTAGGAACAAGAGAAAGTCCATATTCATTAAAAAAAAAACATACAGGAGTAATTATAGGTTAAGTGCCTTGCTCAAGGGCACAATTACATATGTTTCACTTAGTCAGCTCAGGGATTCAAATCAAATCATTATTGGTCACATACACACACAGTTAGCAGATGTTATTGTGAGTGTAGCAAAATGCTGGTGCTTCTAGTTCTGACAGTGCAGCAATATCTAACAAGTAATATCGAAAGATTCTACAACAAATACCTAATACACACAAATCTAAGTCAAATCTAATCTGGAATAAGAATAGATAACCTGCAACCTTTTGAATTACAGGGCCATCACTCTTAACCACTAGGTTACCTGCCGCCCTAGTCTCTGATAACGGGATTGATCATTCAAGCGTCCATTCATTCGGTACTTATTCTGAACCTTAATGTCAAGGTTGACCAGAAAAGGCCTTTTAAGAGTCAAGCACATAGGCTAGCTAGCTTAATAGTCAATATTTTCGTGTTTATGGTTGAGTAAAAGGCCACAAGGCATTGCACAGGTGTCAACAGCAGATTAATATTGATCAAATAAAAAAAGACTGCCATTGAATTGTGGCAGTTCATTTAAATACTGTCAAGTGTGCCAATGAGGAAGTATACTGTGCTTCTATGTGCTGAACTCTGAACGGTAAGACCCCCTGGCTACATACTGGTTTGAGGAGCTTGCAAGCATACCTTATTTACTTTTCCTATTGTATTTGTTTAGTTTGTATGCCAATGTGCTTTGAAGAATGTAATGCATAAGTTGATGAACACAACAACAATAGCCAGCCACCACTCAAGAGCACCCAATGTCTAGGCCAAAAATGACAAGGGGTTCCCCACAAAAGGTGGGGATTTAAAAGCCAGGACATGACAAGTCTACCTAGCTACGTCGTGAGTCATCATGTCTACACAGTGAGATTCATAGCTAACGTTATAGCAGCTGGTTCAGATCAATCAGGAAAGGAAACAACGTTATCACCACATTGAGTATTAGCTGGCAATAAGAATTTCAATTGACATGAATAACGTACCTAGTTATAGCTAACTACCTCTTCAAAAGGTAACGTTAGACTGTCTGCTAACGTTGGCTAACAGTTAGCCTGCTATTGTTACTGTTAACGTCATGACCTGCTTGTCAAGCCGGGGTTGGCACCTTACTCATGAACATTATTAGCTAAAAATAGAATCCGTTTCTACAGCTAAATGTGACTTTATTCATATGGAATCAAATGTTGAGCTAGCTAGGTAACGGTAGCTTTCGGCTATTTAGTTTAACTATAGTCGGTTAGCCAGCTAACGTTAACTACACTCTGTTGTTGCCAAGAAAACATTCGAAATGCAAACGTTGATGCAGAGTAGACTCACCTCCTGCTCAATGTCCCCCTGCTCAGACACCCCGATTTCACTGGGAAGTTCAGCCAGATCCGTGACCCGAATCAGTCCATCGTGAAGGAAAATAGTCTCTTCCTTCACTGACAGCCACTGGGACGAATCCACGGCCCCGGAGCCCATCTCTCTCTCCCCCGAGAAAAATGTCAGAGAGGTCGAACATCAAAACAAATTCAATATCCGAAATGACAACAACACTACCCGACAGACATGCTGTCAGTCAGATGACAAACTCAAACGTAGTCCGATCCAGCTACGTTAGCTAACTAATGTCACTCGTACTGCTTTACTACAGTGGCTAGCTGGCTAACATAGGTCGGCCAGCTGATTGCACTGTGTGGGACAGGTTCTTTATCTAGCCGAGGCTAGCTATCAACCGTCTTTACAGTGCAGAGTGGATGTGACACTCTGTAAACCGTAATATTTAGAGCGAAGTTTCATAAATGACTGCCTTCTCCTGCTGAACACAAAGTCTGAGCATAACCACAACACGAAAAGAAAGCAGGAAAAATGGCTCCGTTAATGGTCCAACCCCTGTTTATTAGTGACCGGATAGATATTCGAAATACCACAGCTGAGACGCCATGTTTCGTAGGCCAACAGTTCCCAGCATACACTGCAGGTTATCCTACAACAGGGATCTCTAACCTTTTCTAGCATGATAGCTACTCTTCCCCGGGCCCTTGGTGTACAACAGGTGTTTTATGTCAATATACCTGGTAAAATAATGTTTAAAACAACACAAAGTAGGCCCAATTAAATTGAGTATTTCCTGAACTCTGTTCTCTCACTAAAAAATGTCCTGGTTTTGGAAAAAAATATATGTTTGCTCTCATGATTTAAATTGTTGAAAGAGAAACATCGAGAACTTATGTTCTGAATCCATGTTTTTTTAAGGTATAAAAAACGACATTTGCGTATAATTCCCCTTTAACTGCACATGTAGCAAGAGAGTAATTTGTCGGTCTAGAGATGTTTCTGCTGGGCCTTATGGGAAACCGAGGCTTTCTGAAAGCTTCCGCGCTTTCAGCAAATTGTTCCGGGAAACGGTTCAGTACTTGGAGCGTCATTATCTGTTCACAATGCACATGACATGTGCTAGACAGCAATAGGTTTGATTATCAGATAGTTTTTTTTTCTCCGCTGTTTTTATGTACATTTCGTGGCGCAGCCTACAATCAGTTGGAAGACCGGGTTTACATAATGCTTCACTGTTTTACCTTGAAGTTTGCTATTCAAAACTGAATCTATAGTATTATTTCGGATGCATAAGACAGAGGCTTATACAATACCAAACAAAACAAATTATTTGAACAACAGTGCCGAGAGTGTGGTTTCACATAAAACAATTAAAAAATACATTGTGCATTCGACCTCACGTCCCTGAATGTTCCATAGTTCCCTACTCTACCTGCTAAGCTACCGGTCAGGTGAAATTTATTTGACAAAATCCTAACTATATTTGTAAGTACGTTCAGTAGAGGTCAGTGTTTTAAAGCAGCTTGGAATCGAAGAAAGACCCTAACCATGGAGAAATCAATGGGGTCTAGCATTTTGCAACAAGCAGTTTGAAAAAGCATGTGATCATACAAGCTTTGCATGTCATTAATGACGTACTTCTGATAAAGCGATACACGCATCAGCACACTGCTTCATGCCTGGATCACACCGACAGGTTTTTTGCATTTTGGTACAGCAGAAGTACATTCATTTCCAATGGACCGCTGCGTTTGCCTTACAGCATTGAGTTGCAGAAGCAGTACGTTCTGTGTGGTGCATACCGAATGCATGGGTCAAACGATGTGTTGACGCCTTGACAGAAATGGTAGCGGGTGTCAAATGTTGAACTTTTGTTGCACACAATCCAGATGATGCTTCGTATCATTTTGATCTGAGAGTGGTACAGCGTGGTGAAACAACACGTCCCACTCATTTTTAATGGAAGAAATACGGTGAGAGGCGGAGTGGGCGGGACCGTTGGGGTGCGTGAACGTGGTGTGGGAGGGGGTGAAAAAGTTCAACATTTCCCAACTTTATGACCACTGGGCAATAACCAATCATACCGAGTGGTTCCCATGATGAATTTGACACTATGCGAACCATAGCTGGAGACTTTCTTCAATATCAGCACTGATCTGAGGACACATGATAGGTGTAGTATTTCATCAAATGAGAGACTTAATTTCAACCAGTAGAGAATGTGGAACCATTCCAGTAGAAAATGTGAATTGCTTTATTGAAAGAAGTTCATTATCCAAGTGTTATAAATACATAATACATGCATTATAAATATTTTAACTGTAATATATTATACATAGAAGTTCAATTTTTACTTCAATGCACATCTGGTGTGCATTATAAAATCTGAGGAAGAAAGAGGAGGTAGGGAGAGAGGTGTGAGTGTAAAAGACAAAAAGGGAAAGAGGTAAGAACAGGGAAGACAACATATGATTAATTAATTATAGTGCTACTAAACTTAATATTCTCTCATGTCATTACAATTACATAATACTGTATCTAGCTGTGTTTCCTAACCAGCCGTGAGCCGAAGGTTATCTTAAGAGCTGGTGAGATGGCGATGACAGGACTGGGGGTTGGCATCCTCTCTCACATCAAAACATACCTGCAGACGAGAGGCAGGTGGAGAGAGTTTTTTTATTTTATTCTAACACTCTCAGTCATCATAATCATCAGGAGGTGAAATGCTAAACTGACCTTGGATCATTAACTCTGGGACTACTACATCTCTATCTGTATTTCAATGTAAAGCATCTTCCTGTTGACCCGACCAAGTGACCTCTCACCTCTGATCATGTTGTGCCCTCTATGTCTCAGCCAGTTCAGATGCGGGAGGGTTTTAGATGCGGAAGGGGTTCACCGACATGGCTAGTATAATTTAGGGAGAGACTGTCCATTTAACTACCTTATTTTCTCAATAACAGTGTTCAACAAGAATCTGTGTGTGGAAGGAGCCACAGCTACACACCTGAGCCTGCTTTCTGATTAATGCACCAATTTGTAGGTGTGGGTTATGGGGTGTCTTCAATATAGGTGACTCTTAAAAGAGCCTGTTTGGTTTTGTATACATATCACCCTTACCCGAACAGCACCCTCACCTGACAAGTAGAAATCAAAGGGAAAGGAACTGGGAATTTAATGACTGGAAGAATATTCCTATTGATATGTGGATGGCTCTTTAAAAAGTATTCTGGTTGTGCATAGTGTAGTCTGTTGTTCCCAGGGAATAGCACCCTCTTTGAAAAAGTAGGAGGTGAAGATCTCGCACACCCGGATTGCCTCCTGTGTTGCATTGTTGGCCCCCATCCTGGCAACATCCTGCAGAGCAGCAGACCTCTCCTCTAGCACACGTCTGCAAAGCTGTAGATGCCATCCTGGTCCTCGTTTCCATCCTCAAGAAGTTATGCAGGACACAGGTAGCCTTCACACACACCTGAATTCCCCCAGGAGGCAGTCCCAGATGGCCCTGGTCACCCAACCGTGCAGTGCCCTACACAGTAACTGTAGGCAATCGCTTTGAAGGGATCTCCAGTAGCAAGGTATCCATAGGAATATGGAAGATAATGTAATTATTAGACTTCCATCACCAGGTCATTGTGGATTACTGTCATGACTTCCTTGTTCGGGCGGGGTTTGGTGGTCGACGTCACCGGTCTTCTAGCCATCGTGATCCATTTTTCATTTTCCATTTGTTTTGTCTTGTTTTCCCACACCCCTGGATTTTCATTCCCTCATTACGTGTTGTGTATTTAACCCTCTGTTCCCGCCATGTCTTTGTGTGGTATTGTTTGTTTGTAAGTGCTTGTGCACATGTTGACTGGTGCGCGTCGGGTTTTACCCAAGTTGTTATTTTCTTGATGCTGTTGGTTTTGGAATTAAACTGCTATTACCTTATTACCTAGTCCTGCTCTCCTGCATCTGACTTCCCTGCCACCAGTTACGCACCCCTTACAATTACTAAAGTATAATATCTCTTATAACAAATCAAGCTAACGTTGTATAGATAGATAGATAGATAGATGCATGTGTAACAAACACGCTGAGAGTCAGGAAGCAAGTACAGTTGGTGAGTTTAATAAAAATGAACAAGAATAATACAAAACAAGAGAAGCGTCTGGACAGGAAAACAGAACCAAAACTGCATGAAGACTGATCCTGTTTCCATTGATCATCCTTGAGATGTTCCTTCAACTTGATTGGACTCCACCTGTGGTAAATTCAATTGATTGAACATGATTTGGAAAGGCCTACACCTGTCTATATAAGGTCCCACAGTTGACAGTGCCTGTCAGAGCAAAAACCAAGCCATGAGGTCGAAAGAATTGTCCATAGAGTTCTGAGACAGGATTGTGTCGCGGCACATATCTGGGGAAGGGCACCAAATAATCTCTGCAGCATTGAAGGTCCCCAACAAAACAGTGGCCTCCATCATTCTTAAGTGGAAGAAGTTTGGATCTCCAGAGTTCCTCTGTGGAGATGGGAGAAGATTCCAGAAGGACAACCATCTCTGCAGTACTCCACCAATCAGGCCTTTATGGTAGAGTGGCCAGACGGAAGCCACTCCTAGGTAAAATGCACGACAGCCCGCTTGGAGTTTGCCTAAAGACTCTCAGACCATGAGAAACCAGATTGAACTATTTGGCCTGAATGCCAAGAATCACATCTGGAGGAAACCAATAGATAAATCCTGAGAAGCATGGTGGTGGCAGCATTATGCCGTGGGGATGTTTTTCAGCGGCAGGGACTGGGAGACTAGTCAGGATTGAGGGAAAGATGAATGGAGCAAAGTACAGAGAGATCCTTAATGAAAACCTGCTTCACAGCGCTCAGATCCTCAGACTGGGGCGAAGGCTCACCATCTAACAGGACAACGGCCCTAAGCACACAGCCAAGACAATGCAGGAGTGGCTTTGGGACAAGTTTCTGAATGTCCTTGAATGACGCATCCAGAACCCGGACTTAAACACGATCGAACATCTCTGGGTCAATACTGGGGCCCCTCCTGTTCAACCTGTACATTAATGATCTGCCTTCTGTCTGTACTGGGTCTGAAGTTCAAATGTACGCAGACGATACAGTGATATATGTGCATGCAAAGAGCAAACAACAAGCTGCACAATAAATCACTACTGTAATGGTCCAGGTTACAAAGTGGCTCAGTGACTCATGTTTGCATCTCAACGTGAAAAAAACTGCATGTTCTTCACAAAGAGGGCAACAGATGCTACTGAGCCAGATGTCTATGTGTCAGGGGAGAAGCTCCAGGTGGTATCTGATTTTAAGTACCTTGGCATCATACTTGATTCCAACCTCTCTTTTAAAAAGCATGTGAAAAATGTAATTCAAATAACCAAATTCAACCTAGCTAATTTCCGATTTATACGAAACTGTTTGACTACAGAGGTAGCAAAACTGTACTTCAAATCTATGATACTCCCCCACTTAACATACTGCTTGACTAGTTGGTCCCAAGCTTGCTGTACAACATTAAAACCTATTCAGTCTGTCTACAAACAGGCTCTCAAAGTGCTTGATAGGAAGCCCAATAGCCATCATCACTGTTACATCCTCAGAAAGCATGAGCTCCTGAGTTGGGAAAATCTTGTGCAATACACCGACGCATGTCTTGTATTCAAGATCCTAAATGGCCTGGCTCCCTCTCCACTCAGTATTTTTGTTAAACAGAAAACCCAAACATATGGCAGCAGATCCGCAAGGTCTGCCATGAGAGGTGACTGTATAGTTCCCCTAAGGAAAAGCACCTTTAGTAAATCTGCATTCTCTGTGAGAGCTTCCCATGTCTGAAATACACTGCCATCAGACACACTTTCGCAAAATGCATGAAGACATGGCTGAAGGTCAATCAGATTTGTGAACATAATCCCTTTTCCATGTTTTCTGTTGTCTGTAGCTTTTGAGGTGTGGAAACACTTTGTTGCTTTTATGAATTTTGTCTTGCTGCTTTTTGTTCTATGTTGCTCTGTCTGCATGCTACGTCTTGCTTGTCCTATGTTGCTCTGTCTGTATGCTATGTCTTGCTTGTCCTATGTTGCTCTGCGTGTGCTCACTGCTCAATGATTGTCTATATTGTAATTGTTTTTAATAACCTGCCCAGGGACTGCGGTTGAAAATTAGCTGGCTGGCTAAAACCGGCACTTTTACGGAAACGTTAATTAATGTGCACTGTCCCTGTAAAAATAAAATCAACTCAACTCTGGAGAGACCTGAAAATAGCTGTGCAGCGACCCTTCCCATCTAACCTGACAGAGCTTGAAAGGATCTACAGAGAAGAATGGGAGAAACTCCCTAAATACAGGTGTGCCAAGCTTGTAGCGTCATACCCAAGAAGACTTGAGGCTGTAATCCCTGTCAAGGGTGCTTCAACAAAGTATTTAGTAAAGGGTCTACTAACTTGTTTTTTATACATCTGCAAAAATTACTATTAACCTGTTTTTTCTTTGTCATTATGGGGTATTGTGTGTAGATTGATGAGGGGGAAAAAACACTTTAATCAATTTTAGAATAAGGTTGTAACATACAAAATGTGGAAAAAGTCAAGGGGTCAGAATACTTTGAGGTCACTGTAAATACCACTTGAAGCTTGATGATGAGTTGATCATTTGAATCAGCTGTGTAGTGCTAAGGCAGAAACGAAACATATGCACCCCTTTGAGTCCCCAGGACCAGGATTAAGAACCACTGCTCTTTATTGGGACCTCTTCATCTGCAGACAGGCTTTCACAGCCCTCTGAGGACAGAAAACAACACAATAAACAGACTTCATTATACTCAAATTAGATAGCACTGTCTATTACATTAATATTATCTCTGTCCTCACTTCAAGGAACTGGAACTACACAAACATACCTGCCCTATCCAAAATAGCCTCCTCTCCTACTCCCTTATTTGACAGTTGGAACTGCTATCCTTTCACGCTCCTCCATGGCTGTTAGCTGGTTACCAACAAATGCATTTGGAGTTTGTGTTTAGCTAGCTAATATGAAGTTAGGTAGCTGGTTATACTGAATTCACTTAGCTAGCTATACAGTATGTAAAGTTGGCTAGATAGCTAGCTAGCTACATTAGCAGCTCATTTGAGTTAGCCTATATACAGGTGGTACCGGTACAGAGTCAATACCCCATGGCATAGAGGTCCTGGATGGCAGGTAGCTTGGTCCCAGTGATGTACCGGGCCGAACGCAATACCCTCTGTAGTGCCTTGCGGTCGGAGGCCGAGCAGTTTCCATACCAGGCAGTGATGCAACCAGTCAGAATGCTCTCGATGGTGCAGCTGTAGAACCTTTTGAGAATCTGAAGACACATGCCAAATCCTTTTAGTTTCCTGAGGGGGAATAGGTTTTGTCGTGCCCTCTTCACGACTGTCTTGGTGTGCTTGGACCATGTTAGTTTGTTGGTGATGTGTTTTGGGTTCTGTTGTTTTGGGTGTGTGTTGTGGATGCTGCAATAAAGTCCGGTTTCCCCCATTATCCTCTGCTCTCTGCGCTTGACTCTGCACCCACCACTCCAGGCTGTGTGACACTTCCGGGTTAGAGTCCCGCTCCTTGAAAGCTGCAGCTCCATGGCTTCTGGTTCGGGCATGTACTCGAGGTCGACCGATTATGATTTTTCAACGCCGATATTGATTAATCGGACGATTTTTATAAATATATTTGTGATAATGACAATTACAACAATAGTGAATGAACACTATTTTATCTTAATATTATACATTAATAAAATCTATTTAGTCTCAGATAGATAATGAAACATGTTCAATTTGGTTTAAATAATGCAAACGCACAGTGTTGGAGAAGAAAGCAAATGTGCAATATGTGCCATATAAAAAAAACTAACGTTTAAGTTCTTGCTCAGAACATGAGAACAAAGCTGGTGATTGTAGTTATTTTTAGAATTATGACGCGTCGACTATTTCTCTCTATACCATTTGTATTTCATATACCTTTGACTATCGGATGTTCTTAGACACTTTAGTCTTGCCAGCCTAGTCTCGGGAGTTGATAGGCTTGAAGTCATAAACAGCGCTGTGCTTCAAGCATTGCTAAGAGCGGCTGGCAAAACACAGTAAAGTGCTGTTTGAATGAATGGTTATGAGCCTGCTGTTGCCTGCAACCGCTCAGTCAGACTGCTCTATCAAATCATAAACTTAATTATAATATAATAAACACAAAAATACGAGCCTTTGGTCATTAATACGGTCAAATCCGGAAACGATCATTTCGAAAACAAAACGTTTATTCTTTCAGTGAAATACGGAACCGTTCCGTATTTTATCGAACAGGTGCCAACCCTAAGTCTAAATATTGCTGTTACATTGCACAACCTTCAATGTTATGTCATAATTATGTAAAATTCTGGCAAATCAGTTTGCAACGAGACAGGCGACCCAAACTGTTGCATATACCCTGACTCTGCGTGCAATGAACGCAAGAGAAGTGACACAATTTCCCTAGTTAATATTGCCTGCTAACATTAATTACTTTTAACTAAATATGTAGGTTTAAAAAAATACACTTCTGTGTATTGATTTTTAAAAAGCATTCATGTTTATGGTTAGGTACATTTGTGAAACGATTGTGATTTTTCACAAATGCGCTTTTGTTAAATCATCACCCGTTTCGCGAAGTTGAATTAGGCTGTGATTCGATGATAAATTAACAGGCACCACATTGATTATATGCAACGCAGGACAAGCTAGTTAATCTAGTACTATCATCAACCATGTGTAGTTGTGATTATGTGAAGATTGATTGTTTTTTTGTAAGATAAGTTTAATGCTAGCTAGCAACTTACCTTGGCTTCTTGCAGCCACAAGGTTCAGCCTGCCACGCAGTTTCCTAGTGAATTGCAATGTTATCGGCGTCCAAAAAGGCCGCTTGCCGAAATTGTTATGAAAACTTGAAATCGGCTATACCGATTAATCGGTTATGCCGATTAATCGGTTGACCTCTAGTATGCATGTATGGTCACTGTGGGGACGACATCGTCGATGCACTTATTGATGAAGCCAATGACTGATGTGGTGTACTCCTCAATGCCATCGGAGGAATCCCAAAGCATATTTCAGTCTGTGCTAGCAAAACAGTCCTGTATTTTAGCATCTGCTTCATCTGACCACTTTTTTTAATTGATTGAGTCATTGGTGCTTCCTGATTTAATTTTTGCTTGTAGGCAGGAATCAGGAGGATATGGTCAGATTTAAATGGAGGGTGAGGGAGAGCTTTGTATGCGTCTCTGTGTGTGAAGTAAAGGTGGTTCAGAGGTGTTTTCCCTATGGTTGCACATTTAACATGCTGATAGAAATTTGGTAAGATGGATTTAAGTTTCCCTGCATTAAAGTCCCTGGCTACTTGGAGCGCCGCTTCAGGGTGAGCGTTTTCCTGTTTGCTTATGGCGGAATACAGCTCATTCGGTGCGGTCTTAGCGTCAGCATCAGTCTGTGGTGGTAGGTAGACAGCTATGAAAAATACAGATGAAAACTCTCTAGGTAGATAGTGTGGTCTACAGCTTATCATGAGATACTCTACCTCAGGCAAGCAATAGCTTGAGACTTCCTTAGATATCGTGCACCAGCTGTTATTTACAAAAATACAGTCTGCCGCCCCTTGTCTTACCAGACGCCGCTGTTCTATCCTGCCGATACGGCGTATAACCAGCCAGCTGTATGTTGATAATATCGTCGTTCAGCCACGACATTGCAATTTTGAATGTCCCATTGGTAGTTTAATCTTCCGCGTAGGTCATCAATTTTATTTTCCAAAGATTGCACGTTTGCTAGCAGAATGGAAGGAAGTGAGGGCTTATTCGATCGCCTACGAATTCTTAGAAGGCAGCCCGCCTGCCCTCTGGCCCCTTTTTCTCCGACCTTTTCTTCACGCAAATGACAGGGATCTGGGCCTGTTCCCGGGAAAGCAGTATATCATTCACGTCGGGCTCATCAGACTCAATAAAAGGACAAAAAGGATTCTGCCAGTCCATGATGAGTAGCCGCAGTTCTGATGTCCAGAATATATTTTCGGTCATAAGAGACGGTAGCAGCAACATTATGTACAAAATTTGTTACAAACAGCGCAAAGAAACAAAAAAAAATAAAAAATTGGTTAGGAATACGTAAAACGTCAGGCTTGTTCTCTGGCGCCATGCATGCATTTTAGCTGGAAGCTGTATGTCCCTAACATATCCTCCCACTGGACGGACCTGAATTTAAGTATGTTGATGCTTTTCTTGTCCAGGTCACCATTGCAAATGAGAATCAGCTCTCATTATCAATCAGTTCAATAACATCAACCAGCTCTCTAAAACTAAAAAACACCCATAACTAATCTCTCTTATAAGTGTTTGGCAGAGGAACAAGCCAGCCATCCACATAAATACATTTACACTTGATATCTTCCAACGAAAAAGCTTTTTTTTGTCTCGACCTCTCACCTTTCACGCAATTTTTTTAATGAGATGCCTAGATTGAGGTTGATGAACAAAATGTCAGCTTGAATTGCATATGGTTGAACTACAACAATGGGAATAGGTTGACATAAGCAGTTTGTTTGACAAATGCAATTCAATTCAGCAATTCAGCAATTCAAAATAAACGAACAGCAGTTGAGCACAACATCCATTTTTGAACACGACTGAGGTATCATCCCTTTTTTATGAAATTTTGTAGTTAGTTGTGTGATAAACAGTCTGCTCATAAATGAATCGGCCATATGACTCCACAGGCTGGGACAGATCCGGTAATTACTTAATCTACAGCAAGTTTTACAGAAGCTGTGAGGTTTCCAAGAGTTTTGAGAGAGACTGAGATTTTTTCTCCTTTCAGTCTCCTGTCTGCAAGCTTTGTAAGGAATATACCAAACTCTGACTCTGGGTGAAATCCTAAAACACTGAGACATTTTGGAATGTCTCGCCAAAGAAGGAAAAGCTGGCAAATTTGTTTTTTGTTCCATGGGAAAACACTGCGTCCCATGGAAAAGAGATTTCAAACTTCCATTGTTACCCTCAAATGTAAAAGATGACTTTCCCCAGAGATGCCCCCAGTTCAGTACACTATCATTAAGGTGGATTAGCTGATGACAATTGAAATAAACATTTTCTTGTCCATATAATTATTACATTATCTTGGCAGAGAGGACTAAAAAATGTGTGCTAATCTAAGGTCACGATGTGAAATAGATCCTTGAAGCAAAATATGCATGCTGAATGTAAATTGAAAAAATGAATGATGCCAGTCAGAACAGTGATTGAATAAAACAGAAGAAATGCACGACACTCCGATGCTTTCCAAAATGTTCTTATATGTAGTGATCGCGGTATTCTTGTGATTTCCGTTGGTGGCTTGAGATTTAGCAGTCGAGAGTCTAATTCTGTAATTTGTCGAACTATGTACAATGGATTCAAACAGTTGCACGTGTCCAACCAAAGAGACAGAAGTTGTTGAGTTACACAGAGGAGAACAGAATGCATGTAGTCAGGCACAAAACCAAACACAATGTTGAACAATGGAAGCAAACAGTGTCAGTGCAAGTAGCGTGAAATGTATTATCCTTAAATTGATTGTGTGATCTTTCAATTTGCAGTTGTTGACTGTAAGGTTCTTTCATATCCTCTGCCTTTGGGGACAACTTTACCGGGGTGCAAGCACCAGTCACAACCATATTCACAATTGAATTGCTTCCAGTAATGACGGATTGGCCAGGCAATTGCATCTAAGGAACAAATCAAGGAGAAGACCTTTGTCCTCTTCAAAATCCCACTGTTAGCTCTCCAAAGCATACAGTGCCTTGCGAAAGTATTCGGCCCCCTTGAACTTTGCAACCTTTTGCCACATTTCAGGCTTCAAACATAAAGATATAAAACTGTATTTTTTTGTGAAGAATCAACAACAAGTGGGACACAATCATGAAGTGGAACGACATTTATTGGATATTTCAAACTTTTTTAACAAATCAAAAACTGAAAAATTGGGCGTGCAAAATTATTCAGCCCCCTTAAGTTAATACTTTGTAGCGCCACCTTTTGCTGCGATTACAGCTGTAAGTCGCTTGGGGTATGTCTCTATCAGTTTTGCACATCGAGAGACTGAATTTTTTTCCCATTCCTCCTTGCAAAACAGCTCGAGCTCAGTGAGGTTGGATGGAGAGCATTTGTGAACAGCAGTTTTCAGTTCTTTCCACAGATTCTCGATTGGATTCAGGTCTGGACATTGACTTGGCCATTCTAACACCTGGATATGTTTATTTTTGAACCATTCCATTGTATATTTTGCTTTATGTTTTGGATCATTGTCTTGTTGGAAGACAAATCTCCGTCCCAGTCTCAGGTCTTTTGCAGACTCCATCAGGTTTTCTTCCAGAATGGTCCTGTATTTGGCTCCATCCATCTTCCCATCAATTTTAACCATCTTCCCTGTCCCTGCTGAAGAAAAGCAGGCCCAAACCATGATGCTGCCACCACCATGTTTGACAGTGGGGATGGTGTGTTCAGGGTGATGAGCTGTGTTGCTTTTACGCCAAACATAACGTTTTGCATTGTTGCCAAAAAGTTCCATTTTGGTTTCATCTGACCAGAGCACCTTCTTCCACATGTTTGGTGTGTCTCCCAGGTGGCTTGTGGCAAACTTTAAACAACACTTTTTATGGATATCTTTAAGAAATGGCTTTCTTCTTGCCACTCTTCCATAAAGGCCAGATTTGTGCAATATACGACTGATTGTTGTCCTATGGACAGAGTCTCCCACCTCAGCTGTAGATCTCTGCAGTTCATCCAGAGTGATCATGGGCCTCTTGGCTGCATCTCTGATCAGTCTTCTCCTTGTATGAGCTGAAAGTTTAGAGGGACGGCCAGGTCTTGGTAGATTTGCAGTGGTCTGATACTCCTTCCATTTCAATATTATCGCTTGCACAGTGCTCCTTGGGATGTTTAAAGCTTGGGAAATCTTTTTGTATCCAAATCCGGCGTTAAACTTCTTCACAACAGTATCTCGGACCTGCCTGGTGTGTTCCTTGTTCTTCATGATGCTCTCTGCGCTTTTAACGGACCTCTGAGACTATCACAGTGCAGGTGCATTTATACGGAGACTTGATTACACACAGGTGGATTGTATTTACCATCATTAGTCATTTAGGTCAACATTGGATCATTCAGAGATCCTCACTGAACTTCTGGAGAGAGTTTGCTGCACTGAAAGTAAAGGGGCTGAATAATTTTGCACACCCAATTTTTCAGTTTTTGATTTGTTAAAAAAGTTTGAAATATCCAATAAATGTCGTTCCACTTCATGATTGTGTCCCACTTGTTGTTGATTCTTCACAAAAAAAATACAGTTTTATATCGTTTGAAGCCTGAAATGTGGCAAAAGGTCGCAAAGTTCAAGGGGGCCGAATACTTTCGCAAGGCACTGTAGGTTTTGGGCTAAATCGCAACATTCGTCAATAAAGGTTTTTCTGGGCCAAACCAAAGTCCTGCAACCATCATGTAAGGCAGTTCATTTATGGTAAATTGAAGGGGCCAAACTGAGTAATTTGAGGAGTTAAAAATGGGTACGCCATCACAGTTCCAGGTTAATGTTAAATCATCAGCACATATCCTCTTCTCTTTCAGTAATGTCTGGTACATCTTTCCATCCATGACATCCTCGATTTCATATTCTTCTTTCTTCACTGATTTTCTTGAAAATATCTATTCCACAGCTCTCCAGTGTATCTCGCAGAAGGTCCCAAAGGTATTGACAAAAATAAACGTGTTGTTTCTCTGATGAAGGACGTTCTACAATGTGAGCAATTTGTGTCTTCGGGTTGCTTTCCTAAGTAATTTTGGCATTCATCACAAAATAAATGAGAGTCAGCTGTCAGCGCTGGAAAATTTGAAGAGATATTTTGATGTTGGAAACAAGTTGGGGACAAGCAAATTCAGCAAGGCAAGTAGGTCTACCAGGGCAGTTCCAGTCAGGTGATGACGCAGAACAAAGAGCATTATTGCCATAAGGCATTGCCCCTTTGTCATTGATGCCCCAGGGTAAATCCTTTCTTTTTTCTGAAACGAGTTAGATGCAAGGTATATTTAGACATTTGTTTAAGCCAGAAGGAAACATATAATAAATATGCAAAGGTAGAACAGATTGCTAAGGCCTGAGAGTTGTCTGTGTTAGTGCACCTGGCACTAACCATCTCAGGGGCATCATCACTGTCTAAATCATCAGAGCCAGGTAGATTGGGGTGTGTCAGGGGGTTCTAAATTAGGAATACGTGGAGAAAACCCAACACAAAACATTATCTAACTAAAATATTTGACAGAATACATAACACTGTCTTCACAAGGGTGAGGCTAAGAAACTGAATGTCTGCGTGTGTGTACTAGAGGGCAACCGATTAATCGGCATGGCCGATTCATTAGGGCCGATTTCAAGTTTTCATAACAATCAGTAATCAGCCTTTTTGGATGCCGATTATGGCCAATTACATTGCATTCCATGAGGAATCTGCGTGGCAGGCTGACCACCTGTTATGCGAGTGCAGCAAGGAGCCAAGGTAAGTTGCTAGCTAGCATTAAACGTATCTTATAAAAAACAATCAATCACAAGTTAACTACACATGGTTCATGATACTACTAGGTTAATTAGCTTGTCCTGCGTTGTATATAATCAATGCGGTGACTGTTAATTTATCATCGAATCACAGCCTACTTCATCAAACGGGTGATGATTTAACAAAAGCACAATCGTTGCACGAATGTACCTAACCATAAACATCAACGCCTTTCTTAAAATCAATACACAGAAGTATATATTTTTAAACCTGCATATTTAGTTAAAATAAATTCATGTTAGCAGGCAATATTAACTAGGGAAATTGTGTAACTTCTCTTGCGTTCATTGCACGCAGAGTCAGGGTATATGCAAGAGTTTGGGCCGCCTGGCTCACTGCGAACTAATTTGCCAGAATTTTACATAATTATGACATAACACTGAAGGTTGTGCAATTGTAACGGATGTGAAACGGCTAGCTTAGTTAGCGGTGGTGCACGCTAAAAAGCGTTTCAATCGGTGACGTCACTTGCTCTGAGACCTTGAAGTAGGGGTTCCCCTTGCTCTGCAAGGGCCGCGGCTTTTGTGGAGCGATGGTTAACGATGCTTCGTGGGTGACTGTTGTTGATGTGTGCAGAGGGTCCCTGGTTCGCGCCCGGGTATGGGCGAGGGGACGGTCTAAAGTTATACTGTTACATTGGTGCCGTGACATGGATCACTGGTTGCTGCGGAAAAGGAGGAGGTCAAAAGGGGGGTGAGTGTAACGGATGTGAAACGCTAGCTTAGTTGGCGGTGGTGCACGCTAAATAGCGTTTCAATCGGTGACGTCACTTGCTCTGAGACCTTGAAGTAGTGGTTCCCCTTGCTCTGCAAGGGCCGCGGCTTTTGTGGAGCGATGGGTAATGATGCTTCGTGGGTGTCAATTGTTGATGTGTGCAGAGGGTCCTTGGCTCGCGCCCGGGTATGGGTGAGGGGACGGTCTAAAGTTATACTGTTACACAATGTAACAGCAATATTTAGACTTAGGGTTGCCACCAGTTTCAATAAAATACGGAACGGTTCCGTATTTCACTGAAAGAATAAACGTTTTGTTTTTGAAAAAAATAGTTTCCGGATTTGACCATATTAATGACCAAAATCTCATATTTCTGTGTTTATTATATTATAAGTTTATGATTGATATTTGATAGAGCAGTCTGACTGAGCGGTGGTAGGCGGCAGCAGGCTCGTAAGCATTCAATAAAAATTCACTCCATTTGCCAGCAGCTCTTAGCAATGCTGGAAGCACAGGGCTGTTTATGACTTCAAGCCTATCAACTCCTGAGATTAGGCTGGCAATACTAAAGTGCCTATTAGAACGTATAGTATAGTTACCACTAGGGCTGGAGGATAGGACTACATCCATCATCAATGGTGACCACGTGACAATGTCAAAAACAATGTTTTGTTAAATTTGTAGTATTTCTTGATAAATTCTTTATTCTGAAACATTTTACAATCACGGATAATGATGTTAATAATCTATTCCTTTTTGTGTTCTGCAAAGTCCTAATATCAGTAACAATAATGATTTTGTCCTAATACTTGGCACACCCCTATTAAAGACATACTGGGGTTGATTACGCAACAAGACAATAGTTTTTTTAGAACAGGTGCACACAAACTGGAAGTCAGAGCAAATCCTAATATTAAAATACTGTATTGATTTCAGATATCATTTTTTTAAATATTCTAATGTCATGCAAAAAACTGTGTTTCTGTCCATCACAAAGGAAAGTTTGAATACATTGTTGATAACTACTACAGTACTGTGCAAATAGCACATTTTGACCACAGCTTCTAAAAGGTCCAAAATCATGTGTAACTGGCTTATGTATTTTATTAAAGTTATTGTTTTCTGATGTTTTACATGTCGAACTGGCAGAGGGTGTTAACTTCAAGCGAACATTATCACTTGACTGAGCAAAGAACCATCAAAGTGCATTTCTTAGCTCATGACAGCTCTGTTTCCCAGAGGTGATGGCAGTCTCTTCGTTGACAGGCATTTGCAGTAAGTTGCTTAGTCATTTTTTAGTATAAATAATGTACAATAACATGTAAAATTATGAATTAAGATGTTTACTTCAAAATACAGCAGAACTGCTAGTACTGTAAATGGCCAAAAAGGGGTTTTGTAGTTTATTGTATTATTTATTTATTACAAGAGTGTGAATGTGTGTGAGTAACCTGATCTCAGGTCTATTAATTTGTGCCAAGACTGTTGATTAATTTGGGCTTAGGCAGGCTATTCTGTACTCAAAGCAAATATGTTTAAACCCTCTTTTATTTTTCTCCACATCCTTTTTAAATTAGGCGAAACCAGATGGAGGAGAAGGATGTCTTAAAAATAATTTAATCGAAGCTTGAATCGAAATTGCTTAAGTCCATGATTTAGGTTTAAAACTGCTTTTTTTGTTTTACTCAAAGGGAGTAAATTGGAGGCTAAGGCCTAACTTTTTGATTTGTTAACTCAGTGTAGTATTAAAATGGATAATTTTTCAAATATGATGTCCTCATATCTGTCAACTTCTTAATGTACACTGAACAAAAACATTTCAAATCTACTATAGTTATTGCTGTAGTATCACTAAGATTGCTATAATATTACCATAAGATATACCATTAGTATATGGTTTTAAATTAAATTAAATTACAGTTTATATTTTTTCCCTCCGGACGCTTTATCTGGACATGGTTCATCAGGACCTCCATCAGCCGAAGCTAAGTAGTAACATTAACATGATGCTTTATCTGGACATGGTTCATCAGGACCTCCAACAGCCGAAGCTAAGTGGTAATATTAACATGATGCTTTATCTGGACATGGTTCATCAGGACCTCCACCAGCCGAAGCTAAGTGGTAATATTAACATGATGCTTTATCTGGACATGGTTCATCAGGACCTCCAACAGCCGAAGCTAAGTGGTAATATTAACATGATGCTTTATCTGGACATGGTTCATCAGGACCTCCAACAGCCGAAGCTAAGTGGTAATATTAACATGATGCTTTATCTGGACATGGTTCATCAGGACCTCCAACAGCCGAAGCTAAGTGGTAATATTAACATGATGCTTTATCTGGACATGGTTCATCAGGACCTCCAACAGCCGAAGCTAAGTAGTAACATTAACATGATGCCTTTCTTATTGCAGTCACTGTACTCCTAATATACAGGAGAACGATCGCCTTACGGCGAAGATAGCTGTGCTACAAGCCCAGCTTCAGACGCAATCGTTAGGCAAGGGTAATTTAAGTGTAGGAAAGGATGAAACAGCGTCTGTGCCACCAGTAAGTACAGACAGTAGTATAAATTCCCTCGCACAGTCCCCGCAGCCGGACAACTTTCTCACGGTTTCTGGAAGGAAATGCTGTAGGAATGCTCAACCGGTGTCGCTCATTCAGCCGACAGAAACTTTCAACCGGTTTTCACCATTAAGCAGCGAGTCGGAGTCAGAGGCCGAGCCTTCTCGTCTCTACTCCTCCCGTTACCGGGTCTGAGACGCCGAAGCTTCCCACCATTAGCTCTGACAAATTGAAAACTCTAGTCATTGGCGACTCCATTACCCGCAGTATTAGACTTAAAACGAATCATCCAGCGATCATACACTGTTTACCAGAGGGCAGGGCTACCAACGTTAAGGCTAATCTGAAGATGGTGCTGGCTAAAGCTAAAACTGGCGAGTGTAGAGAGTATAGAAATATTGTTATCCACGTCGGCACCAACGATGTTAGGATGAAACAGTCAGAGATCACCAAGCGCAACATAGCTTCTGCGTGTAAATCAGCTAGAAAGATGTGTCGGCATCGAGTAATTGTCTCTGGCCCCCTCCCAGTTAGGGGGAGTGATGAGCTCTACAGCAGAGTCTCACAACTCTGGCCCCCTCCCAAAAGATAGAATTTGTAGATAATTGGCCCTCTTTCTGGGACTCACCCAGAAACAGGACCAAGCCTGACCTGCTGAGGAGTGACGGACTCCATCCTAGCTGGAGGTGTGCTCTCATCTTATCTACCAACATAGACAGGGCTCTAACTCCTCTAGCTCCACAATGAAATAGAGTGCATGCCAGGCAGCAGGCTGTTAGCCAGCCTGCCAGCATAATGGAGTCTGCCACTAGCACAGTCAGTGTAGTCAGCTCAGCTATCACCATTGAGACCGTGTCTGTGCCTCGACCTAGGTTGGGCAAAACTAAACATGGCGGTGTTCGCCTTAGCAATCTCACTAGGATAAAGACCTCCTCCATTCCTGTCATTATTGAAAGAGATCATACCTAACATCTCAAAATAGGGCTACTTAATGTTAGATCCCTTACTTCAAAGGCAATTATAGTCAATGAACTAATCACTGATCATAATCTTGATGTGATTGGCCTGACTGAAACATGGCTTAAGCCTGATGAATTTACTGTGTTAAATGAGGCCTCACCTCCTGGCATCCCGCAAAGGCGGAGGTGTTGCTAACATTTACGATAGCAAATTTAAATTTACAAAAAAAAATGCAGTTTTCGTCTTTTGAGCTTCTAGTCATGAAATCTATGCAGCCTACTCAATCACTTTTTATAGCTACTGTTTACAGGCCTCCTGGGCCATACAGCGTTCCTCATTGAGTTCCCTGAATTCCTATCGGACCTTGTAGTCATAGCAGATAATATTCTAATTTTTGGTGACTTTAATATTCACATGGAAAAGTCCACAGACCCACTCCAAAAGGCTTTCGGAGCCATCATCGACTCAGTGGGTTTTGTCCAACATGTCTCTGGACCCACTCACTGTCACAGTCATACTCTGGACCTAGTTTTGTCCCATGGAATAAATGTTGTGGATCTTAATGTTTTTCCTCATAATCCTGGACTATCGGACCACCATTTTATTACATTTGCAATTGCAACAAATAATCTGCTCAGACCCCAACCAAAAGTCGTGCTATAAATTCACAGACAACACAAATATTCCTTGATGTCCTTCCAGATTCCCTCTGTCTACCCAAGGACGCCAGAGGACAAAAATCAGTTAACCACCTAACTGAGGAACTCAATTTAACCTTGCGCAATACCCTAGATGCAGTTGCACCCCTAAAAACATTTCTCATAAGAAACTAGCTCCCTGGTACACAGAAAATACCAGAGCTCTGAAGCAAGCTTCCAGAAAATTGGAACGGAAATGGCGCCACACCAAACTGGAAGCCTTCCGACTAGCTTGGAAAGACAGTACCGTGCAGTACCGAAGAGCCCTTACTGCTGCTCGATTTTTCTAACTTAATTGAGGAAAATAAGAACAATCCGAAATTCCTTTTTGATACTGTCGCAAAGCTAACTAAAAAGCAGCATTCCCCAAGAGAGGATGGCTTTCACTTTAGCAGTGATAAATTCATGAACTTCTTTGAGGAAAAGATCATGATTATTAGAAAGCAAATTACGGACAAATTATGGAAATCTGCGTATTCCTTCAAAGCTCAGTTGTCCTGAGTCTGCACAACTCTGCCAGGAGTTTTTCCTAGCCACCGTGCTTCTACATCTGCATTGCTTGCTGTTTGGGGTTTTAGGCTGGGTTTCTGTACAGCACTTTGAGATATCAGCTGATGTACGAAGGGCTATATAAATACATTTGATTTGATATATCTTTGTATGTTGGTATAGTAGTGTATAGTGTTAGTTATTGCTACAGTATCACTATAAGATGTTATAGCATTCCTTTAAGATTACTGTAGTTATTCTATAGTATGTCTGAATTTACCATAAGAATACTATAGAATGTGAAAGGTTTCTGTAATTTTTCTATAAAATTCTTCTATAGTTATCTTACAGGATCACTATAATATTGCTAGTTATTGCTATATTATTACTATAAGATGTTATAGTATTCCTTTAAGGTTACTGTAGTTATTCTATAGTATGTCTGAATTTACCACAAGAATACTATGATTTTTTTGTGATATTTATATAATACTCTTTTTTATAGTAATCCTAATAGTGCTTTTTGTAAGGGGTGCTCCAAATCGTTTTGAAATCGGAGCTGAAGCTCTATCATTTTCCTGTCTTGCCACAGCACTGAACCGCGACACATTAAAGCATATGATTGGTCTAGTTATGTAAGGGATCAAGGGGATTTGATGTTTTGAAGAAACACCCCTCAAAATTAGTGGAGTTGAATGGAGCGAGGACGTTCTCTGCGGAGTTTAGAAAACTAAAAAGATTAGCATGGTAGCGCTGTTTCATGTACAATGTTGTCAACAAAAGTAGGTTGCTGTTACTTCAGTCCATATTGCTGAATGCAGCCTTTTGACAGCATGTACTAAAATCAATTTAATCCACTTGCATTAGTCCCTTCGTTTGGTGATTGGCATTTAGGCTGTGACAACAAGGCAGCAGATAGACCTACGTTTTAGCAGGGAAGTTTGGTACGGTGGCCTGATTTGTAACTATGAAATCAATTTGTCAAACAGATAATGAACCGAAAAGTGTACGTTTGATTCTAAAAGGACAATTAATGTAACAATGATTTGGTTAGTGTGTAGGGGCAGATTTATATAATTAATTCAATTTCATTAACTATTTACTTTATTTATTCTGATCAGTGGAACAATTATCATTCTTAACAATGGGCTAAAATATAGGGTAGTTACTGTTCTTGTCAGCAAGATCACTACGGTTATTCCACTTTGTGTCCTTAACTTGAAAGCAGTCTATAGACAAGTAGACTGCAATCTATTATTTGGTTACCCAATGCCAACAACCATTATTATTATTATTATTATTATTATTATTATCATCATCATCTCCTGTGCAGAGACTTGGCGTAGTGGTAACATGTCGCATGCAACTTCCCACCTGAGAACAGGGAACAATCCCTGCTTTCAACCTTCCCACCTGAGAACAGGGAACAATCCCTGCTTTCAACCTTCCCACCTGAGAACAGGGAACAATCCCTGCTTTCAACCTTCCCACCTGAGAACAGGGAACAATCCCTGCTTTCAACCTTCCCACCTGAGAACAGGGAACAATCCCTGCTTTCAACCTTCCCACCTGAGAACAGGGAACAATCCCTGCTTTCAACCTTCCCACTGTTTCTTGCCTGTCTCCCCACATTTAATTTTTGTCTAAATAAAGTGGCAAACCACCTAAAAAAATGTTTTATTTTTTATATTATCATTCTTTAAAATGTATTTAATACTCATGGTTTAATTTGTTTTCTTAAGTATTACTGTACTTTTTCTGATTGTAGTGACAAGGTAGGTAAATTATGATCATCATGACACAATATTATAATTTCAAGCCTTTGGGTAAAGAAGTGAAAATCCCACACTGTTACCTTCAACATGATCAATTCATGACATACTAAAACTAAGAAAAATAACAAATGAGTGTGTGAATGTCAATTACCTTACTGTTAGAGGTAGAAGGGTGCCACCTCTTGAGCAATTTTAGAAATGCTATTGGCTAAAAAAATACTGCTCCTTAAGGGAATCTTGTAATGTGAGACAATGACGTAACAGAGACTGGTAATATTCAAGGGTTTTAATCTAGAAGTAAAAAGACTCAATATAAATATATTAAATTGTTGTCAGAGATCATAGTACCCTCAGCAGGAGAATTCTGTACAACTCTAGTTGTGGATCACTATTTACAGTTGAGGTCAAAGATTTGGGGAAAAGTTGGAAGGTATAAGGAACTCCCTCCTATACCGAACAGCAGCAAATCAAGTCCTTCTGCCACATTTATCATCTTAAGGCTTAAAAATCTTTAAAAAACACAATAGAGGGTGATGTTGGACAGATGCATTGCATTCCCATTCTAGTAACTGGTACTGAAGGGTGCTGATGTTTGGGAATGATCATTTAAGGCTTCTTGGACTCAATGATCCTCAGACATCGCTTGTAGAGGCGAATAGGAGTCCCTCTTTTTGAGTCTTTACTTGTGCTCTGAGCATTAAGTCTTCCTCTTTCCTCCATGCTTTTAAGGACTTGAATTAGGTCAGTGGCTTGGGAAAATCCAGCAGTACAGCTACAGCAAGAGAGCAAAGAAAAATATATAAATACTTGAACCGACAGACATATGCAGTTATTGTGCATATGGATTATTGTTATTAGATTGACGGACACATTGCATGTAATGTTACAATGAACAATTAGCCTTGTGAAGAGATCCATTGAAAAAGTTGTGGCTCATTGCAAATCTATCATCCTTTGAATTTGAGCCACCAACCTTTTCCCTCCATGACAGTCTTGCACACTCGGCACGTTGAAGCAGGATAGAGATACAAAGTCCTGCAGGAGGGATTGGAGAATTGTGGTCTTCTCCAAGTGTCTGATCTGATCAGCCAGCCTGAAATGTGATGGAAAAAGATAGAGGGACAGAGGAGACCAGCGCTCCAGGGAGAGAGCCAATGGATGAGAAGAAAAGGTTAAGAGAAAGACAAACACTATCAGAAAGGAAATATGTGAGACAGTGTGTGTGTGTGTGTGCGCGCGCATGTAACATGTGCGTCCATCTTGCGAAGTTATCTAACCCTCTAACCCTTAGTTATTTAAGGCAGCTGCAAAAACACTTTAACACAGTCCATTTTAGTTACAAAGTGCTCAAGATACATTGTACCAGTGGAGGCTCCTCAGAGGAGGAAGGGGAGGACCATCCTCCTCAGTGAATTCCATAAAAATAGAAATAGTGAAACATACGAAAAAAGTTATGCTTTTTAGATAAAATTATACTAAATATATTAATGTCACCAAATAATTGATTAAAACACACTGTTTTGCAATGAAGGTCTACAGTAGCCTTAACAGCACTTTGTAGGGTAGCACCATGGTGTAGCCGGAGGACAGCTAGCTTCCGTCCTCCTCTAGGTACACTGTAGGGCTGTCCCCTACAACAACAAAAATCTTGGTGACCAAAAGTCGTCTGTTCTTTCGACCACTCGATTGGTTGACATTTTTTTTTAAACGTGTATTTTTCCATATATAGACCCACCCTGTGTTTTAATAAAATCAACTATATGCTTGTCTGATGCAGTTTGATGAAATAAGACACAAATGACTCAAGAGGGAGCAGAGATCAAGATCATCAGAAAAGAAAAAGCTGACCAGATCAACCTCCTCCCGCTCCAACTGGCTTTCGCAGGTTCTGCCATTATTCTCCTGAAGTTGCCGGTAATAGGCTACACTAGGAGTCTGCAACTATTTTCATGTGGAATGCAAATTTGTCTTACAATTTCTACCGATCAGCGTGTCAGTTATGGTTTTCATATGAACATTTTCGTGTTATAGTATCATTTTAATTTAGAGTTGGATATAATTTTGATTAACCACATCCCAATGAATTTGAGATACAAAGACGTTATTTATCAATGATGAGGCACCCAGACTCATCAGGTCGACCTATTTTATGACTGTTTCCACTGGATCCGAGCATAACATTTTCCCCTTTCACTCGGACTGGTTATCGAAAGGGATATTTTTCAAATACTTTGAGGAACTATTGTCATTTTCAATGTGAATGTAAAAACCTGACTTTGTTTGCTTGCTGTTTGAGGTGAAGAAAACTCTACTTTGAGAAGCTCCACAGCTCATTAGAGGTGGTGCGTTAAGCCAATCAGAAATACTATTTGATCCCCAAATCGGTACATTTATATGCCTATAGGCCTACTTCTATGCGTAATCAGTGCGCGTCCTTAGTCAATTGACAGTAGCGCTCCAAACAAAAGACAATGACTAAATTGACAACTTGTAAATGGAATGAAACTTGTTTCTCACAAGTGTAGCATAGGTTGTGCGCTCTGCAAACAACTTGTCCACTCTGACAATGAGAACGGTAAAAGACTGGAATAATAATATATTGAATGCATTAACAGAAATTAACATAACCAAACAAACATTGCAGATTAGAAATTATAGGAACTAACAGTAAATGTAGGAATTGATAGACAATAAAAATCAAGCCAAACAATTCACGCAATGAAGTTATGAAACAATGATTTTGTGCATTCTGGAGAGCAAAGAACATTGTGCATTTTAGCCACTTCTTCTAAAACTGTGCCATCCCCCCGCGGTCTCTGCAATGGATTAGTTCACTGAATCAGACTCGTGTGCCATAAAAAAATAAATACATATTTGCTACTGCTCAAAATATAATAATATTGGTCGACCAACAGCCTACTAAACAATCGACCAGTCCACTACATTGACTAGCACATTGACTTCAATACAAAACCTAGGAGGCTCATGGTTCTCACCACAATTCCATAGACTTACACAGTAATTATGACAACGTTCTCCAACCAATCAGAGCTCTTGCAGCATGAACTGACATGTCCACCCAATCAAAGGATCAGAGAATGAATATATTACTGAAAGCATAACCTACAGATAGATAGCGCTGCAGTACATACAAAGTCGTGAGTAGTAGTTGACTGAAAGAGAGAAAGACAATAGTGGAAAAGTTTTGAAGGAGAAGCAAGAGAGAGCTAGCTTTATTTCATTGTATTTTTATTCACCTTCACTTAGCTAGTGAATACAACTTGCTAGTTTAGCCTATTCAAACACCTGGCTCAAATAGAGAGGGATACAATGTTAGCTAGCTGGGTATGTCTATCCAACACTGGAACTCTTCCAAGTCAAGGTACATTTTTGGTTTTATTAATTTATTGTCACCGTGGCCCACCGGTGTAGCTGCTAAACTGCTTGCTGACTGTACTGTTCTGCATGAATGTAGCGGCTTTACTAACACGTTAGTTATAGTAGCTATGTTGACTAGGTATGACGTTAGCTAATATGGTGACAATGATATAGGCTGTGTGTAGCGGTTAGCGGTTATGATATGAAGGTTTGGGTTGGAAAGGTTTTTTCGCCTGGTCACAGACAGCTGATGTGTTGTGCAGTGAAGTCCACAAGCGAAGGGAAAAGGTGAGAGGAGGAGAGCGCGTAGATTCAAGAAGGAATTATACAATGAGCAAAATTATCAATCTGTTTGTATGTGGCTGCAATGAAAGTGAACGGTTAGCGTGTGATCAGGTGTGTATTTATTCCGCCCATTCGGTTGAATTTTTTTTTCTTAAAACGGAAGCAAACGGAACGGGGATAAACATACCTGAATTTGTCCAATAGAAACTTTAGTTTGCAACTGTTGGACTAATGATTACACCCTAGATCAGCTAGATGCAGGTAAGAGTGTGCCAGGCAGTATTTAACTGTCTGTCACCTTGATGACAAATGTTTATCTCGCCCTGTGCACCTACGTTGAAAACGTTCATTCATAGGCGAGGTTGTAGCAACTTCATGATAGGTATAGTTTTAAAATTTTTTATCATGTAGTAGCCTAAACCTATCAATGTTACATTGAGCTGGGTGAATGGGATATGAATGACAGTCATCCAATATGCTGTAATAGAAATAAGGCCATGCTCATAAAAATAAACATCACTGCATTGTACTGTATGGATACTTTCTCACCTGTGGGTGCAATCACAATGGTACACAGTCTTTGATCCCATGTTGTGGAGATCATATCTCTTCTCTAAAGGGGGTATTTTGTATTTACATTCATCCAAATGCTTGAGAGTGCCACAAAGAAGCATATTATCTGTAACACAGAGAACAAACAGAACATACTGAAGCTAGCTGAGTCATGACATGCAGTAATTATTGGGACAGTGAGGCATTTTTCTTCTTTTGACTACATCAAGCTTGTGACTCTACAAATGTGTTGGATGCATTTTCTGTTTGTTTTGGTTATGTTTCAGATAAGATTTTGCCCAAGACAAATGAATGGTAAATAATGCACTGTGTCATTCTGGAGTCACTTTTATTGTAAGTAAGAATAGAATATGTTTTCCAACACTTCTACATTAATGTGGGAGCTACCATGATTACAGATAATTCTAAATGAAATCGTGAACAATGAGTAAGAAAGTTAGACCCACAAATATCATACCCACCCCCCTTTAAAAAAATGCTACCCTCCCCCGTTATTGTAATGATGAGAGGTTGGAATGTCTAGGGGGTATGATATTTGTGCGTTCGTAACTCACTCAACATTATCCATGATTCATTCAGGATTATCTTTAATCACGGTAGCATCCTAATTACTGTTGAAGTGTTTAGAAACATATACTATTCTTATTTACAATAAGTGACCCGAAAATGACATTACATTTTTCCATTAATTTCTATTGGGCACAAAACAATCTGAAACAACCAAAACAAACAGAAAATGCAGCTAACACATTTATAGAGTCACAAACTTGATGATGTAGTCATTGCGCACTATGAATATGGAACCAAATTCTTAACTTTTGACTACTTTAATACACAAGTGAATTTGTCCCAATACTTTTGGTCCCCTAAAATGGGGTAACTATGTATAAAAGTGCTGTAATTTCTAATTAAAGCTGACAGTCTACACTTTAACCGCTCTTGGGTAGGGGACAATATTTTCACGTCCGGATGTGAAGCATGCTCAAAGTAAACTGCCTGTTACTCAGGCCCAGAAGCTAGGATATGCATATAATTGGTAGATTTGGATAGAAAACACTCTAAGGTTTCTAAAATAGTTAAAATAATGTCTGTGATTATAACAGAACTGATATGGCAGGCGAAACCCAGAGGACAAACCATCCCCCAAAAAAAACAATTCAGCCTACCACTATTTTCAATGGCTGTCACTTTTATTATAAGTTGAAGTCCTCCCAGATTGCAGTTCCTAGGGCTTCCACTAGATGTCAACAGTCTTTAGAAAGAGTTTCAGCCTGGTTTTTGGAAAAATGAGCCAGAAATTGTAGTTTTTCTAGGTTGCTCTCATTTTGGCTGTAGTGGTTCCAAGCGTGTGAATGAAAGATAATAACGATTCTCCGTCTTAAATTTTATCGTTTATTTACGTATTAGGGTACCTAAGGTTTGATTATAAACGTTGTTTGACTTGTTTGGAAAAGTTCATTAGTAACATTTGGGATGCATTTTGATGGAGGGAAACTGGGTGGATTATTGACTGAAGTGTGCCAGCTAAACTGAGTTTTTATGGATATAAAGAAGGACATTATCGAACAAAAGGACAATTTCTGATGTAACTGGGACATTTTGGAGTGCCAACAGAATAAGATCATCAAAAGGTAAGGCATTTTTTATATCGCTATTCCTGCCTGGTTGAAATATGTTTTTCATGCTTTTGTATGCGGGGTGCTGTCCTCAGATAATCGCATGGTGTGCTTTTGCCGTAAAGCTTTTTTGAAATCTGACACAGCGGATGGATTAACAAGAAGTTAAGCTTTATTTTGATGTATTACACTTGTGATGTTATGAAAGTTAAATATTTATAATTAGTTTGAATTTTGGGCTCTGCAATTTCACCAAATGTTGGCCAGGTGGGACGCAACCATCCCACATGCCCATAAGAAGTTAACCTCACAGTCATTGGATAATAAGTGCTGGAGTACTGAGCCAAAATAAAAAATAAATGCTTCACTGTCCCAATAATTACAGAGGGTTCTCACTGTATATCTAGAATGGCACCATCAAGCTTTTCCTAAAAAGTAAAATTAGCCAGTTACCAGACTGATAGTGGGCTCATGGAGAAACACAAAACTACTACCTGTTGTCATAGATGGTGCACTCTCAGTAGGGGTTGGTATTAGAGGTGTGGTCCTTAACTTTGAGGAGGCGGTCCTCTTAGTAATTGTGTTCTTCCAAAGGGTAGATGAGGTCATCACATTTGCAGATGTTGTTCTCTTATTTGAGGGCATTGTTCTCCGAGTTTGAGATATTCTCCTCTGGGTTGGTGATGCAGTCTTGTTTGCTGAGGATATGGTCGTTGGTGTTTTAGTTATCTGTTCCAAACAGGCTTTGCCTCGTTCCCCCCTCCAGCGGCGAGGCTGAAAGGTATCTCCTCTTGGAGGGCCACAATGGTGAAGTTTCCTAAGGACCTTTGGGAGTTTGGGACTTTTGGGTATAAGAGTTGTGGTTGTTAAAGTTGTTGTCTGTGGATGAGGTGAAGGCTTTGGTGTTGATGTTGTCCTCTGTCGTGACCGTGGTTTTTTCTTTGTTGTAGCTTGATTTTGATGTGAGATCGTTTTTTCAGTTCTTGATCCAGTCTTTTGTGTAGCAGTTTTCATTTTTACCTGTGTGGTTGAAATAATTTTCGAAGCAGTTCTCTGAGTTGTGGGTGTGGTTTTCTGTTTTTGTGATGCACTCCTCGGTATCAGGGATGCAGTTGTCTGTATTAAGGGCGTGCTGGTCTGTGTTTGACTTGTGGTTGTTTGAGTTGTGAATGTTTTCTTGCCCCTGCTGCATCCTTTCCTGTGCTTGATCTGAAAGGTGTCTCCTCTGGGAGGACCTCTTGGAACACAGTCCCGTGAGGGGGAAAATAGCTTGGGGCGGTTCCCTTTGGGGATTAACCTGGTTGGGCTAGACAAGGGTCTCACTGTAACCAGGTTTTCCCCGGTGCCTGCTGAGGTTTGGGGGTCACTGCTGCCACCATGTTTACTTGCCGTGCGGTTGATGGTGTAATCTTTGGGATTTTTGAAGACTGCATATGGGGCCACCTTGGCCACCTTGCACCTGCACAGAGCAAAAATTGACTTATTAGACAGGCCAAACATGCCAAGAGAGAATCCTTTCATAAACTCATAGGCAGTGTTGGGGTCGTTACTTAAAATAAGTAACGTCCATCAACAGTAACATATTACTTTACTTATCACTCCCTGGGAAAAGTAACCACTTACACTACTATATTACTTTTGTGTTACACCCCAAAATATTGTGCGCTCTCACTCAATGTAAATGTTATGTTACTTAGGCCTATACACTAACACAAGTAACCTAATAATGACAGACACAAAATCTACAACATACCAAGCTACAAGCTTGTTCACCTCTCCCTGGGCTAAAGCCTGTCATCCTGAACGATTATAATCAAGCCTGGGTTGTTTGGAGGGGGTAGGCCTACATAGTCATCTTCAGCAGCAGTGATCAGGCCTTGGGGGTTTTCCGCTATGAGTTTTGTCTTGGCGTGTTGCTTTTGCAGGTGCTTCAAGAGATTGGAAGTTGTGTTTCTAGCAGTGAAGTGTTTTCTCATGCCTGGGCACAGTTTATGTTTTAAGGTTATATTCTTGTAATTTTGTCCTCACACCACATCAAAGTTTACTTTAGTTGCACAAATAGAAAGACAGTTTGTTTTTTACTATTACAAACTGTGTGTGGGAGGGGGAAAAAAGGCCACAAGTAATGGGAGTACTTCCCCACTGAAACTCAACGTTTTAGATGCTTCTGCCATTTTTCATTGCCCTCACTAAAGCAGTTTGTAGTAGTGCGTTCGTAAACAGGAACTTGGTGCGAGGACGTCAGACTTAGGTAGAAAACAATACTGGGAGGGGGGTTAAAAATGGCGCCAACAGAGAGGGAATAATAATCACAAATATTTATTTGGATCCATAACTGTAATGGGAAGGGTAACAAAAGTAACAACAACCTATCTTTGATCAGTAACTATAGTATTATTACTTCAAATTGGAACAGTATTTTATTATACTACTTGTTACCGCAAAATAATATTATTATAACGCTTTACTTTGTAACGCGTTACCCACAACGCTGGCCATAGATCTCTCTGTATTTTTCACAACATTTCCCAACATCTCACAACATTTTTCTAATTTTGTATACATGAGCTTACTGGTTGTATTATTTGTAATTTCAGAGTCACTGTATATTTCATATGGGGGGGGGGGGGTTAAATTGTATTAGATCATCTAAAAAGTTTCACTGCGTATTTTGAATACAGGGAATTACTTTTAATTTTCAATGTTTTGCTGGGATGAGAGTGAGGGGGCTGGATATCAGGCAAGTCATCACAAGCATCTCAGTTAAAACTGGAGAGTTTCTGCTGCAGTTTCAATTGCCCATCATATGATCCTTATTCAATTTTTTGATGAAACAATAGCATGTCCCATATTACTATCCTTATCACAGTATTATAGAACAAAGTCCATGTACTGTAAAGACTTGATCAGGACAATATCGCTTACACACACTACATTATTTCTGACAGACAGTACTCACATTCCCCACCAGTTAAGCTCAGTACATTGACTCCTGGGAGTGAACTCGAAGCAGGGCATCTTGAGGAGATTGAAGAAGCTGAAGCCCACCATATTGGAGATGGTATCATTTACAAGCTGGAGGCACTGGCGAAACCTGATGACAACAGAAAGAAGGGTAGGTAATGCCAAGACCGTGGCATTAAAGGGAAATTTCTAAAATGTTGAACTTCATATTCATCATATCCAGCGCCACCCCAACATATGTCAAAAAGGTGTTTCTTTGTTTTATAGTAATAAAAAAAGAGAGGAATATAAGCGTTTCCAATGACAATCAATCAATTAGTAGGCAATGCATACGCACAATTGCTTAAAATTACATGATACACACCGATGATGTCATTGGAAACACTTATCTTCCTCTATCTTTTACTACAAAACATAGAAATGCGCTATTTTAACATTTGTTGACGTTGGGGTGCTGCTCGAAATAATGAATGAAGTTTAACATGATAGAACCGTCCCTTTAAGTCATCAGTTTTCCTAAGCTTACCATTGCTGTTTTAAGCTCAAACAACAAATCAGGGATCTCTCACCCAAGGAATAGTTCAAATAGGTTGGCAAACTTGGCATGTTGTCAGCCAGAGCAAATCACACTGTGTTGTATAACACTTATTATTATTGAATAGTTGATGTTTCCCATAATTTCTTTAATGCCAATGTGTCCAACAGAGCCACATATCGTTGTTGCTTGGTATTCACAGGGAGAAGTGACAAGTCAAAACATGACATTTTACAGGAAGATTTAAATTGCTTACGAGGAAACATGAAGTGACGTGCTATACATCGGTTTAGGGCCGGGTAGGGAATGTTGATTCATAACTAGGGCACAGGCAGGGCTCGGGTATCACTCAATTGATCACTAACATTTTGAAGCCGAGCCATGGACATGCTCTGCTTTAGAGCTCTTCACAGGCATGGATTTTAAGCCTGAGCCCGACCCATGTCTGCGACGTTCAGGCCTGATTACTTCTGCCAAAATTAAAGGCCCTGCCTGAAGCGTGAAATCAGAAATAACTTCCTCTGTTAATAAATCCATTAGCTTCAGTAGGAGAGCTCTAGGGACAGAGCGGAGCAGCTAATGGATTTACTAACAAAATAAGTTATTTCTGATTTCGGGCATGGCTGGGCCCTAAATTTGGCAGAAGCAATCGGGCCTGAGTACGGTACGGTAGGGCCTGAATGTCACGGGCATGGGTATGGCTTAAAAGTCATGCCTGTGCAGGGCTCTAGTGCTTACTGTGGAATGAATCATGTGTATGACCTTGTCAGTTAAACCTGGGAGGAGAACGAGACTGCATCGTCTGTCTGGCATTCATGCATAAAGGAAATTAATCAAAGTATAAGCGTACTACACAAACATCGGTCTTGTGTTCTGTGGCAACTCAGAGCTAGGAGTTGACACCTCACTTAGATCTCCAAAGTGTCTGATTAGGAGTCCTGAAAGAGACGGGCAATTATTGCTCACCCTAAAAAGGTTCTAAATAGAACCTTCTAGAGTTCTTTGGTTTGTTACCTAAGGGGAACCCTTTTTGGTGCTAGGTAGAACCCTTTGCAGAAGGTTACCTAGAACATTCTATGTATGGTTCTTCATAGAACCTCCTGTAAATGGTCCTACCTAGAACCCTCTGACAGGTTCAACAAAGAATGCTTTTATCTTTGAAGGTTTTTTCCTAGAATCCTATATGAATGGTTCCACCAACCTTTATTAGCCTTTAAAATTGTACTTTTTATAACAATACATTACATAAATCATAAGGTCTTTCTTTGAAGGCCTAGTTAGACCCTAACAGGAAACACCTGGTTTACAGGCCAAATCAAATTTTATTTGTCACACGCGCCGAATACAACAGGTGTATTTCACCTTATCGTGAAATGCTTACTTACAAGCCCTTAACCAACAATGCAGTTCAAGAAATGGAGTTAAGAATATTTATTTAGAAAAATATTTTTTTAAATAAAAGTACAAATTCAAATAAAATGTATCACAATAATATTACATAACAATAACGAGCATATATACAGGGGGTACCGGTACTGAGTCAATGTGCAGGGGTACAGGTTAGTGGAGGTCATTTGTACTTGATGGTAGGGGTAAAGTGACTATGCATAGATAATAATAAACAGTGAGTAGCAGCAGTTGGGGGGGGGGGGGGGGGGGGGCATTTGATTAATTGTTCAGCAGTCTTATGACTTGTGGGTAACAGCTCTTTAAGGAGCCTTTTGGACCTAGACTTGGCGCGCCGGGACTGCTTGCTGTGCGGAAGCAGAGAGAACAGTCTATGACTTGGATGACTGGAGTCTTTGACACCGCCTAGTATATAGGTCCTGGATGGCAGGAAGCTTGGCCCCAGTGATGTACTGGGCCGTACACACTACTCTCTGTAATGCCTTGCAGTTGGATGCCAAGCAGTTGCCATACCAGGCGGTGATGCAATTGGTCAGGATGCTCTCCATGGTGCAGCTGTATAACTTTTTGAGGATCTGGGGACCCATGCCAAATCTTTTCAGTCTCCTGAGGGGGTCTTGGTGTGTTTGGACCGTGATAGTTTGTTGGTGATGTGGACATCAAGGAACTTGACGCTCTCGACCCGCTTCACTACAGCCCGTCGATGTTAATGGGGGCCTATTCGTCTCTCCTTTTCCTGTAGTCCACGATCATCTCCTTTGTCTTGCTCGCATTGAGGGAGAGACTGTTATCCTGGCATCACACTGACAGGTCTCTGACCTCCTCCCTATAGGTTGTCTCATCGTTGTCGGTGATCAGGCCTACCACTGTTGTGTCGTCAGCAAACATAATGATGGTGTTGGAGTCGTGCTTGGCCACGCAGTCGTGGTTGAACAGGGAGTACAGGAGTGGACTAAGCATGCACCCCTGAGGGGCTCCGGTGTTGAGGTTTAGCATAGTAGATGTGTTGTTGCCTACCTTTACCACCTGGTGGCTGCCCGTCAGGAAGTCCGGGATCCAGTTGCAGAAGAAGGTGTTTAGTCCCATGGTCCTTAGCTTAGTGATGAACTTGGTGGGCACTATGGTGTTGAACGCTGAGCTGTAGTCAATGAACAGCATTCTCACATAGGTGTTCCTTTTGTCTCAGAGGGAAAGGGCAGTGTGGAGTGTGATTGAGATTGCGTCATCTGTGGATCTGTTGGGGCGGTATGTGAATTGGAGTGGGTCTTGAGTTTCCGGGATGATGGTGTTGATGTGAGCCATGACCAACCTTTCAAAGCACTTCATGACTACCGACATGAGTGCTACGGGGCGGTAGTCATTTAGGCAGGTTACCTTGACATTCTTGGGCACAGGGACCATGGTGGTCTACTTGAAACATGTAGGTATTACAGACTCTGTCAGGGAGAGGTTGAAAATGTCAGTGAAGACACTTGCCAGTTGGTCCGTGCATGCTCTCTCCTTTTCCCTGATAATGCTTCTGGCCCCACGGCCTTGTGAATGTTGACCTGTTTTAAAAGGTCTTGCTCACATCGGCTACAGAAAGCGGGATCACACAGTCCTCCGGACCAGCTGGTGCTCTCGTGCATGCTTCAGTGTTGCTTGCCTCGAAGCGACCATAAAAAGGCATTTAGCTCATCTGGTTGGCTCGCGTCACTGGGCAGCTTGCAGCTGGGTTTCCCTTTGTAGTCCGTAATAGTTTGCAAGCCCTGCCACATCCGACGAGTGTCAGAGCCGGCGTAGTATGATTCAATCTTAGTCCTGTATTGAAACTTTGCCTGTTTGATGGTTCATCTGAGGGCATTGCGGGATTTCTTATAAGCGTCTGGATTAGTGTTTGGCTCCTTGAAAGCAGCAGCTCTAGCTTTTAGCTCAGTGTGGATGTTACCTGTAATCCATGGCTTCTGGTTGGGATATGTTAGTACAGTCACTGTGGGGACTATGTCTTTTTTATGGGGGAGTACGACTTTCTTTTCATTCACCTTATTTTATTGGTGCATGCATTGTGGTAATCCAAATTGGGGTGCCATTTAACAATGCACTATGCAGAAATCACACCTCCATTTCTCCATTTCCTTGTTGCAAAAAACAACTTGCTTTATGTGACAAAACAAGCAAGCATAGTGTAGAGAATCATTGTTCCAGCTAAACTGTGTTCCATCTAAACTGCTGTGAAATATATTTTCCATAACCCAAAATATTGTA
The DNA here is from genome assembly GCF_045791955.1 of Oncorhynchus clarkii lewisi. NCBI lineage: Eukaryota > Metazoa > Chordata > Actinopteri > Salmoniformes > Salmonidae > Oncorhynchus > Oncorhynchus clarkii. The sequence continues at coordinate 29,701,119 of NC_092152.1, forward strand.
TTGTCAGCTGTTTGAAGCAGGTGTACAAAACCGTAAGTAATAGATACAAAAGAACTTCAGAACGGGAAGCATAGAAATAGCCCACATAGAACAGATATAGAGCTTCTTAGACTTGCTTTCAATTAGAATGAGAGATCTATAACTCACATTTCAATTTGAATTTGATTGGGTTGCCCAAAAAGTTACATATTGCAGCTTTAAGCCTATAGCATATTTACAGTTTTACTGAGTGGGGAAAAAAACATAGACTACAATTTGTACTCTAAAGCACTGAATCAAATGATCTGATATAGTATCATTGGTACAATGGCACACTCTACCCGACATTCCAGAAAAGAAAAACACCTATCAGTTAGCAGATGCACCATACCCCTGAAAAATAAAGGTCAGCATAATGAAAAGTCTGTCTTTATTGAACAGTATTGAGTTATAGCTCTAAGGTGTTCCCCTTCAGGGGACTGGAATGTATGTCTCTGTCATGCCTGGAATGTGATGGATGCTGCCCAGGGGCTACACATTGAGGCTCACCTTTTGTCACAGTCACAGTGTGAGATGGTGAAGAAGTTGGGATTGAAAACACCATAGTTCACTGTGAAGGAGGGGATAGTGTTACTGCAGTGGTCATGCTCACGGCAGCACCCGTCTGCTCGCTCAAACATTCCTACAACAAGAAACAAACAGTGGAGAGACTAAATAAGTCTCTCAGATCATTAAATACACATTTCATGTGTAATGACACATTGCTACTAGAGGTCGACCGATTATGATTTTTCAACGCTGATACCGATTATTGGAGGACCAAAAAAAGCCGATAGTGATTATCCGGCCGATATACAGTGGGGCAAAAAAGTATTTAGTCAGCCACCAATTGTGCAAGTTCTCCCACTTAAAAAGAAGAGTGAGGCCTGTAATTTTCATCATCAAATATGACAGACAAAATGAGAAGAAAAAAATCCAGAAAATCACATTGTAGGATTTTTAATGAATTTATTTGCAAATTATGGTGGAAAATAAGTATTTGGTCACCTACAAACAAGCAAGATTTCTGGCTCTCACAGACCTGTAACTTCTCCTTTAAGAGGCTCCTCTGTCCTCCACTCGTTACCTGTATTAATGGCACCTGTTTGAACTTGTTATCAGTATAAAAGACACCTGTCCACAACCTCAAACAGTCACACTCCAAACTCTACTATGGCCAAGACCAAAGAGCTGTCGAAGGACACCAGAAACAAAATTGTAGACCTGCACCAGGCTGGGAAAACTGAATCTGCAATAGGTAAGCAGCTTGGTTTGAAGAAATCAAATGTGGGAGTAATTATTAGGAAATGGAAGACATACAAGACCACTGATAATCTCCCTCGATCTGAGGCTCCATGCAAGATCTCACCCCGTGGGGTCAAAATTGTCACAAGAACGGTGAGCAAAAATCCCAGAACCACACGGGGGGACCTAGTGAATGACCTGCAGAGAGCTGGGACCAAAGTAACAAAGCCTACCATCAGTAACACACTACGCCGCCAGGGACTCAAATCCTGCAGTGCCAGACGTGTCCCCCTGCTTAAACCAGTACATGTCCAGGCCCGTCTGAAGTTTGCAAGAGAGCATTTGGATGATCCAGAAGAAGATTGGGAGAATGTCATATGGTCAGATGAAACCAAAATAGAATGTTTTGGTAAAAACTCAACTTGTCGTGTTTGGAGGACAAAGAATGTTGAGTTGCATCCAAAGAACACCATACCTACTGTGAAGCATGGGGGTGGAAACATCATGCTTTAGGGCTGTTTTTCTGCAAAGGGGCCAGGACGACTGATCCGTGTAAAGGAAAGAATGAATGGGGCCATGTATCGTGAGATTTTGAGTGAAAACCTCCTTCCATCAGCAAGGGCATTGAAGATGAAACGTGGCTGGGTCTTTCAGCATGACAATGATCCCAAACACACCGCCCGGGCAACGAAGGAGCGGCTTCGTAAGAAGCATTTCAAGGTCCTGGAATGGCCTAGCCAGTCTCCAGATCTCAACCCCATAGAAAATCTTTGGAGGGAGTTGAAAGTCCGTGTTGCCCAGCAACAGCCCCAAAACATCACTGCTCTAGAGGAGATCTGCATGGAGGAATGGGCCAAAATACCAGCAACAGTGTGTGAAAACCTTGTGAAGACTTACAGAAAACGTTTGACCTCTGTCATTGCCAACAAAGGGTACATAACAAAGTATTGAGATAAGTATTTGGTCAATAACAAAAGTTTATTCTCCAACATAATTTGCAAATAAATTCATTAAAAATCCTACAATGTGATTTTCTGGATTTTTTTTTCTCATTTTGTCTGTCATAGTTGAAGTGTACCTATGATGAAAATTACAGGCCTCTCTCATCTTTTTAAGTTGGAGAACTTGCACAATTGGTGGCTGACTAAATACTTTTTTGCCCCACTGTACATATGTTTGTATATGTAATAATGACAATTACAACAATACTGAATGAACAATGAACACTTATTTTAACTTAATATAATACATCAAATATATTTAGTCTCAAATAAATAATGAAACATGTTAAATCTGGTTTAAATAATGCAAAAGAAACGGTGTTGGAGAAGGAAGTAAAAGCGCAATATGTGCCATGTAAAAAAAGCTAACGTTTAAGTTCTTTGCTCAGAACATGAGAACATATGAAAGCTGGTGGTTCAGTATTCCCAGTTAAGAAGTTTTAGCTTGTAGTTAAAGGAATTATGACGCGTCGACTATTTTTCTCTATACCATTTGTATTTCATATACCTTTGACTATTGGACGTTCTAATAGGCACTTAGTATTGCCAGCCTAATCTCAGGAGTTGATAGGCTTGAAGTCATAAACAGTGCTGTGAAGCAAGCATTGCTAAGAAGAGCTGCTGGCAAACGCCGTAAAGTTTGAATGAATGCTTAAGAGCCTGCTGCTGCCTACCACCGCTTAGTCAGACTGGTCTATCAAATCATAGACTTAATTATAATATAAATAACACAGAAATATGAGCCGTTGGTCATTAATATGGTCAAATCCGGAAACTATAATTTAGAAAACAAAACGTTTATTCTTTCAGTGAAATACGGAACCGTTCAGTATTTTATCAAACGGGCAGCAACCCTAAGTCTAAATATTGCTGTTACATTGCAGAACCTTCAATGTTATGTCATAAATATGTAAAATTCTGGCAAATTAGTTGGCAACGAGCCAGGCAGCCCAAACTTCTGCATATACCCCGACTCTGCTTGTAATGAACGCAAGAGAAGTGACACAATTTCACAAGTTAATATTGCCTGCTAACATTAATTTATTTTAACTAAATATGCAGGTTTAAAAAAATTTACTTCTGTGTATTTATTTTAAGAAAGGCATTGATGTTTATGGTTAGGTACATTCGTGCAACGATTGTGCTTTTTTCACGAATGCGCTTTTGTTAAATCATCCCCCGTTTGGCGAAGTAGGCTGTGATTCGATGATAAATTAAAAGTCACCGCATTGATTATATGCAACGCAGGACCAGCTAGTTAACCTAGTAATATCATCAACCATGTGTAGTTAACTAGTGATTATTTTTATAAGATAAGTTTAATGCTAGCTAGCAACTTACCTTGGCTCCTTGCTGCACTCGCGTAACAGTTGGTCAGCCTGCCACACAGATTCCTTGTGGAATGCAATGTAATTGGCGTCCAAAAATGACAATTACTGATCGTTATGAAAACTTGAAATCGTCCCTAAAGAATCGTCCTTGTAAATTAATCGGTCGACCTCTAATGGCTACAGTGGGTGGTCAGTTGTAGCACCAAGCACTAATGTTATAGATCAATAAGTAAGATGTGATATAGTACTTGCTGGAAAAGAAGTAGGCCTACAGTACACACATGGCAACTCCAATGAGTTGTCCTGATCAAATAGGCTACAGACAAATAGGGATAAGGAATGATAAAGTGAAGAGTGCATACATGCAAACTATAAATGAATGAGAGAAAAATAAAGATTAAGGTTAAAGAAAGATATGGAATTGAGAATTAAGTTACAAATAAAGCACTCAAATTTCATTCAAGTCTGGGCAACTTCAACTCATAAATCTTTAAGGTTGTGCCCTGTGCCCAATTTGAGGCTAAATATTTTTTTTGTTATTAACTCTGTCCTCTGTGTGACTGTCCCATATGTTGTCCAGAAACAGCTATCCTTGTGGCTATTGTTTTCACTATACTTTACATTATGAAGCAGCCCAAATATGGTTTTAAGAACAGAAGGCTTTCCCAACTTTGAAAAAAATTAGCTGTAGGCTATGTTATAGGCCACTTTGATACAACATGACAAGGTATTGCAATGAAACAGCAGGGCGCAGGTCTCGAACCCTAGACCTTCTAGCCCGAGGTCCGGCGCGCTGTTGACTGTGCCGCAAAAGCATGCTCGTGCGGCAGGGTCGATTTCCGCGCTTATAAACCCAGGGTCGTTACAGTATATACTATTATGTGATATTTTATACAGAGTATAATATTCACTCTTCTCATTAATAAAAAGTGTTGAGGGTGTGAATTACAGAATTACAAATGTATAGATACATTTATACTGTAGGTAGCCTACTGTATTTTGAGTCTATTGGACACATGTATCTGAAAAACATCTCTGGTGATCAGCATGTGTGAAGTGTAAATATTATTCTACTCACCTAACTGCTTGTAGTCAATCGCTTTGCTTCCAGTGCCACACCAAAGTGTCCCAGGAAATACCCACGCGCGTTTCCTACGGGATTTTGCACCCGAAATATGTTGTTGCTCCAATGGGTAATTTTTCGTCTGTTTGATAAATCCATCGACAGGACTCAGTGGGCACAGGTTGTCTGGACTCAACAACGCCCTGATATTGAAGAGGGATAATTCCACGAGGCTCTCCGGGCGCGTTTGGTGGCAACGAAACAGGTAATTGGCAGTGGCTACAGGGTCGTTGTTAATTGAGCATTTTACAAGCTGCTTCTCTGACCATTCGCTCACATATAACATCAATGTATGAGTCCCGACCATATTTCGGAGGAAGCTTAGGCGCGTGTGTCCTAGTCCAGTGAAACTCGTCCTGTGGCAGAAGTTGGCGTTTTGCGCGTCGGTCCCTGCTGACATCTTCACATCATGTGCACTTAGCAAACTGAGCAATGACAAGCACAGAACAAATTGCAGTAAACGTTTGTTTATCATATCAAAAATAGACTAAATTATATTAATACATAAATTAAAAAAGTAACAGCCGTCTCAATAGAGCTCTCCAGTTTGTAGTCCTAAAAACCGGAAATTAGTTGCCTCTAGTTCGTTCAGTCCGCCACAGTGGACGCGTCATAATACCCATAAAAACACCCACATGGTTCCAATGTTTTTTCAGACATTCATTTTTCACACCGTGAATTGTATAAACACTTCAAATTAAGTGTATGTTTGGTGTAGGCTTACCTTGGCGTGACGTTTTGTCAACCGTGTAATTCTCTCTCAGACAAGGTGAGATTTATGAATACATTCGTCTCAATTTACTCAAACAAAATTGAAACGCTAATTAGCAACAAAGACTTCCTGCAAGAAGCTCCTGCACACAATCTCTAGCCTACACTGTCAGCTACCGACCAGCGCGATCAGAGACCTGTGCCTAATCCATGATGAAATCATCAACTGTATTGAAATTAATTGAATAAAGTTTTGAACTTCTAAGGTCCGCTTTCAATGGCTTAGCTAGCCACTGACTACACTTTAGCTAGCTACTTAGCAGAGCAGCAGATCAAAACATTATTTTGTATTACAAGTGGTGGAAAAAGTACCCAATTGTCATACTCGAGTAAAACTAAAGATGTTGGTATCTAAAAACATAGGGATCTGGACTGTAAGATTCATAGTATTACTCTTAGTAACCCTGCCCCAGTATCTATAATGTGGGACATAGAAAGGAATACCTCAGCAAATCGCTGGAGGCTCAACACCTCATTGGTAGGGGACACTGGCTTCCAAGGCTACATCAGGACAGAGTTGATGAAATTCCTTGAATTCAATGATACAGCAGAGATTTCTCCTACAACCTATGGGTCTAAGGTGATATTGATGAGTAAAATTATGTATTTTCTTCAACCTTGAAAAAGCTAGTACCAAATGTTTAGAACTTGAGAAGAAAATAGAAGGTCTAGAACAATCACAGATGGCCATAGCTGAAAATCTAACACAGCTAAATGAGGCAAAAAGAGTACTAGATGGATTGCTGAGAGAGAACGTAGAAAGAAACCTATGATTTTTAACACAGATACTATGATCATGGGAGTAGAGCCAGTTGACTTTTGGCATTTCAACTCAGGAAACAGTCTGGGTTGACAATAGTACAGAAAATTAAAAGCACTAATTAAGACAAACCTTTTCTGTACATACCAAAATAAATATCTGATGCCTTTGCTAAGTTCTGTAAGATATTGTACTCTAACACAGACATGTGGGGATGTCAACAGAATTGATCCCTATTTGGATTCCATTAATTTACCCAAAATAGATCAAGCTGCCTCAAAAAACATTGATGTTCCCATAACAAGGGAAGAGATTGAGGACACTTAAGAGATTGAATAATAATAAAAGTCCTGGATCAGATAGCTACTCAAATTAGTTTTATAAAAATTGTATTGACCTCATTTGCCCACTGTTGGAGAGGGCCTATTCCCATGCTCTCCAGAAGGGGGAGCTTCCGCTATGCTGGAAGAAGGTGATTATTATATCTGTCATCTTCAAAGCACTTAAAGATCCACAGAATGCTCCACATACAGGCCAATTGCACTTCTGTAAAATCTCATCCTCCATATTGGCTAAACGTTTGGAGGCAGTGATAACAACAATACATCCAGACCAAATAGTTTTCATTCCTGGTCGTCACCAACCTGACAACATACGTAGATTGCTTAACATTATGTCCCACCCAATTCCCCAACTAGTGCCACGCATGGCATTGGCACTGGATGCTGAAACGGTCTCTTCCGAACATTTAAAAAATGTAATTCAATGGATTCAGTCATTATACTCATTATACTCTGCCACACAAGGCATAGTCCGAGCTTCTCTCAGTATATCCGGCTGGAACAAGGATGTAGGCAAGGTTTCCTTCTCTCGCCACTCCTGTTTGCTATAAGCATTGAACTCTTATCTCAAATAATAAGGAACAATGCTAATATCAAAGGAATAAAGTTAGGAGATTAAATATTTTGATTTGTTTAACAATGTTTTGGTTACTACATGATTCCATGTGTGTTATTTCATAGTTTTGATGTCTTCACTATTATTCTACAATGTAGAAAATAGTTTTAAAAATCCTTAAATGAGTAGGTGTGTCCAAACTTGACTGGTACTGTATACAGTGGCTTGCGAAAGTATTCACCCCATTGGCATTTTTCCAATTTTGTTGCCTTACAAACTGGAATTAAAATAGATTTTGGGGGGGTTTGAATCATTTGATTTCCACAACATGCCTATCACTTTGAAGATGCAAAATATGTTTTATTGTGAAACAAAGAAGAAATAAGACAAAAAAACAGAACTTGAGCATGCATAACTATTCACCCCCCCCCCCCCCCCCCGCCTCCCCCCCCCCGTCCCAGTCCCAGTCTCAAATCTCTGAAAGACTGAAACAGGTTTTCCTCAAGGATTTCCCTGCATTTAGCGCCATCCATCATTCCTTAAATTCTGACCAGTTTCCCAGTCCCTGCCAATGGAAAAACATCCCAACAGCATGATGCTGCCACCACCATGCTTCACTGTGGGGATGGTATTCTCGGGGTGATGAGAGGTGTTGGGTTTGCAACAGACATAGCATTTTCTTTGATGGCCAAAAAGCTCAAATTGTGATTGTGTCGAGGCACAGATCTGGGGAAGGGTACCAAAAAATGTCTGCAGCATTGAAGGTCCCCAAGAAAATATTGAGCAAATCGGGGGAGAAGAGCTTTGGTCGGGGGGGTGACCAAGAACCTGATGGTCACTCTGACAGAGCTCCAGTGTTCCTCTGTGGAGATGGGAGAACATTCCAGAAGGACACACATCTCTGCAGCCCTCCACCAATCAGGCCTTTATGGTGGAGTGGTCAGACGGAACCCAGTCCTCAGTAAAAGGCACATGACAGACTGCTTGCAGTTTTTTAAAATGCACCTAAAGACTCTCAGACCATGAGAAACAATATTCTCTGGTCTGATGAAACCAAAATTGAACTCTTTGGCCTGAATGCCAAGTGTCACATCTGGAGGAAACCTGGCACCATCCCTACGGTGATGTCACATTCATCGTATTGATGAGACCAAGGCGCAGCGTGATAAGCATACATGTTTCTTTTAATGAAGGGAAAAAACACTAAACAAAGAAATGAAAGTGAAGCAATATAACAACGAGTGCTGACATGCAACTACACATAGACATAGACAATAACCCACAAACTATCCAAGGAATATGGCTCTAAATATGGTCCCCAATCAGAGACAACGATAAACAGCTGCCTCTGATTGAGAACCAATCTAGGTAACCATAGACAAACACCTAGACTAGAAAAACCCCATAAACATACAAACACCCTAGACAAGACAAAAACACATATACCCACCCTCGTCACACCCTGACCTGACCAAAATAATACAGAAAACATAGATAACTAAGGTCAGGGTGTGACAGGTGAAGCATGGTGGTGGCAGCATCATGCTGTGGGGATGGTTTTCAGCGGCAGGGACTGAGAGACTAGTCGGCAAAGAGGAATGGAGAAAATTACAGCGAGATCCTTGATGAAAACTGGCTCCAGAGAGCTCAGGACCTCAGACTGGGATGAAGGTTAATGACAAAGCAAACTGTTTTTTGCTTTGTCGTTATGGGTTATTGCGTGTAGATTGATGAGGGGAAAAAACAATTACATCCAATTTAGAATAAGGCTGTAACGTAGCAGCCGGCTCCCAAGTGGCACTGCATCTCAGTGCAAGAGGCGTCACTACAGTACCTGGTTTGAATCCAGGCTGTATTTACATCCGGACGTGATTGGGAGTCCCATAGGGCAGAGCACAATTGGCCATCGTCGTGGTTTGGCCAGGGTAGGCCGTCATTGTAAGTAAGAATTTATTCCTAACTGACTTGCCTAGTTAAAAGATTTAGGAAAAGTCACAAGGTCTGAATACTTGCCGAATGCACTGTATTTATGCAGTGTCAAGTAGAAACATAACCAACCCTGTTGCATGTACTTGCTTTACCCTGTAGTTTAGAATAAAGTCAATTAACAACAGTTTGTGGGAGAAATTGCTGCCGGTTGGAGTAATCAGAGAAGCCTGCCGACTGGGCACAGACGTCAATTCAACGTTGTTGGACACCTGCTCGTCGAACATCTCATTCCAAATTTATGGGCACTAATATGTAGTTGGTCCCCCCTTTGCTGCTGTAAGGGACTTGCTTCCATTCAGCCACAAGCTCATTAGTGAGGTTGGGCATTGATGTTGGGCAATTAAGCCTGGCTCGAAGTCTGCGCTCCAATTTAAGCTCTGTGCAGGCCAGTCAAGTTCTTCCACGCCAATCTCAACAAATAATTTCTGTATGGACCTTGCTTTGAGCACAGGGGCATTGTCATGATGAAACAGGAAAGGGCCTTCACCAAACTGTTGCCACAAAGTTGGAAGCACAGAATCGTCTAGAATCGTCCCAGACCATTATTCCTCCTTCACCAAACTTTACAATTGGCACTATGCCTTCGGGCAGGTAGCGGTCTCCTGGCATCCGCCAACCCCAGATTCGTCCGTCGAACTGCCAGATGGTGAAGTGTGATTCATCACTCCAGAGAACGCGTTTCCACTGCTCCAGAGTCCAATGCCTGCAAGCTTTACACCACTCCAGCCGACGCTTGGCGTTGCGCATGGTGATCTTAGGCTTGTGTGCGACTGCTGGTCCATGGAAACCCATTTTATGAATTTCCCGACAAACGTTATTGTGCTGATGTTACTTCCAGAGGCAGTTTGGAACTTGGTAGTGAGTGTTGCAACCGAGGCGCTCCCGTTCTGTGAGCTTGTGTGGCCTAACACTTTGCGGCTCATTGTTGCTCCTAGACGTTTCCACTTCACAATAACAGCACTTACAGTTGTCTGGGCTGCTCATTCATTTGATGAACTGACTTGTTAAAAAGGTGGCATCCTATGACGGTGCCATGTTGAAAGTCACTGAGCTCTTCAGTAAGGCCATTCTACTGGCAATGTTTGTCTATGGAGATTGCATGGTTGTGTTGCAGTTCTTGACACTCACACCGGTGCGCATGGCACCTACTACTATACCCCGTTCAGAGGCACTATTTTGTTTTTCATATTCACTCTATGAATGGCTCACATCAATACCATTATCCCAGAAACCCTAGACCCACTCCAATTTGCATACCGCCCCAACAGATCCACAGATGATGCAATCTCTATTGCACTCCACACTGGCTTTTCACACCTGGACAAATGGAACAGCTATGTGAGAATGCTATTCATTGACTACAGCTCAGTGTTCAACACCATAGTGCCCTCAATGCTTGTTACGCATGCCTCTATGAAGAGGGAACGCAACACCCTGCTACAACTAAACTCTCCGTGAAGTGAAAAAGGTATGGACTGTAGGTGCGAGTAAGGATGACAACAGGCAGAATGTGGTACCGTTTACAAGGACTTTATTCCTTTACACGGTAATATGGGGAAAAGGGGCTGGATGGAACCAAAGCAAAGAAAGTAAATCTCAAAGCCCCCCCCCCTCTCCTATCTTATCTGCCTACCCACTACTTACCTAATTTAGCACCACCTGGTGCCCTAACCAAAATACAGGGGGTGGTCCGCCCAGGTCTTACCTAGTGTGCCTAGACAGTGAATATACTACGGGTATATGTATGCCCGCGGGCCTCTTGCCTAAGCACTCCCAAGGTGTCTTCCCCTTCCCCCCTGGGAACAAATGAAACAGAATATTAAACAATTTTACAAACAAACTAAGAAACAAAGGACATAAACTAAGCTCTACCTGAGCAACAAACTCACAGAACATGCCACTTCCCAGCAATGAACTCCCAGCAAATCAACCTCCAGCAAAAATCTCTCTATCACAAACAACCGCTCTGCAATGACCTCCCAGCAAATCTCTCTATCACAAACAATCGCTCTGCAATGACCTCCCAGCAAATCTCTCTATCACAAACAATCGCTCTGCAATGACCTCCCAGCAAATCTCTCTCTCCTGAACAGAACACTGGCTTTTATATAGCTTCAGAAGGAACAGGTAATTGGAGACAGCTGCGTCTTGACGAGGGGGCGGGGTCAGCTCTCCAATTAGCCCTGGAGTCGACCAATCAGCTGCTTGAGGGATTTCAGGAAGCCATTTCCTGAAATAAACACATGCACAAACACAAACTACAACACATAAACTGGGGAACGTAACACGCCCACCACAAAAATTGCAAACCTAGTTTTGCAATAACAAAAGCCAACGCATCCCCAGTTAGTAAACCCATGATAGAGCGTCAGCAACCACATTCGCCGAGCCCTTCACATAAGCTATCTGTACATTATATCCTTGTACAATCAGAGCCCACCGCATAAGGCGGCGGTTCTGGTTGTACATTTGCTTCAAGAACACCAATGGATTATGGTCCGTGAAAACCATAACAGGCAAAGCACTGGAGCCCACATATACCTCAAAGAACTGTAAGGCAAGCAATAAAGCCAGCATCTCTTGTTCAATTGTAGAGTATCTTGACTGACACGAGTTGAACTTACGGGAGAAGAAACTGACGGGCCGATCCACTCCGTCTTCATCTTCCTGTAAGAGAACCGCACCCACCCCCACTATACTAGCATCTACCTCCAACTTAAAAGGTTTGTCAAAGTTGGGGGCGGCAAGCACTGGGGCACTACAAAGTAGCGCTTTAGCGGACTCAAAAGCGTAGTTACAGTCCTTGGACCACTTGAATGGTACCTTGGGACTAAGCAGAGATGAAAGGGGAGCTACTACCGTTGAGAAATTCTTACAAAATGTACGATAGTACCCTACCATCCCCAGGAATCTGCGCAACTGGCGGCGAGTCGTGGGAGCAGGAAAAGCAACAATTGCTTCCACTTTGCCAGTTACTGGGCGCACTTGACCTCGTCCCACTTGTTTACCTAAGTAAGTCACTGTAGCCTTCCCAAACTCACACGTGGCCAAATTTAGGGTTAAAGAAGCATTCTCCAACCGCTGAAACACACTTTTCAAAGTGGAGAGATGATCAGACCAAGTAGACGAATGAATCACCACATCGTCAAGGTAAGCAGTACAATTTGGCAGATCTGCAAACACAATGTTAACTAGCCGCTGAAAAGTAGCAGGTGCATTACACATGCCAAAGGGCATCACAGTGTATTGTACGAAGTTATCTGGCGTAACAAAAGCCGATATGTCAGAAGCTCGAGAAGTTAGAGGCACCTGCCAATAACCTTTTAGCAAATCTAACTTACTAACGTAAGCAGCAGAGCCTATTCTATCAATACAGTCATCTAAGCGAGGTAGAGGAAAAGAATCAGACTTTGTAACTGCATTTACGCGACGATAGTCCGTACATAAGCGGGACGTACCGTCAGGCTTAGGAACAAGAATACATGGGGAACTCCAGGAGCTGTTACTGGGTTTTGCCATGTCATTCTGTAATAAATAAGCTACCTCACTTTTCATTACCTCCCTTTTCTTAGCATTAACCCGGTACGGATGCTGACGTATAGGAACAGCGTTCCCCACATCCACGTCATGTTCCAAGATGGATGTGCGACTTGGAATGTCCTGAAACACACTGAGAAAACTGTTTATCAATAGGATAAGATCCTTAGTTTGATCATTCTCCAAATGTTCCATTTGAGAGGGTAACTTCTTCAGCATCTCTGAATTACATAGGCGTTCACCTTTCTGTAACATATTGCGTAACTCCAACCCGTCCTCCTTATCCTCATCTAGGTCCCAGCCAGGCTTCAGCACCACCGCAGCCACACTGGAGATGGCGGGCTGGACCGGCTTACTTGAGGAGCTGTCGGGAGATTCACGCACATAATATGTTTTCAGCATGTTAACATGACACACACGGGAAGAACGCCTTCGATCTGGTGTCTTTATCACATAATTGGTGTCATTGATTTTCTTTTACACCAGATATGGTCCAGAAAAATGTGCTGACAGAGATGAGCCAGGGATTGGCAACAAAACTAAAACTTGATCCCCTGGTGCAAATGAACGGCCAACAGCCTTTTTGTCATAATGCAACTTCATGCGTTTTTGAGATGAGGAGAGAGACTTTTGGGCTAACGTACATGCGGCGTGCAGTCTCTCCCGCATCTTACTGACATATTCCAACACATTTTTAGGGGCGCTTCTGGGTGTAGGAGATAAGATATGCTCCTTCAAAACTTTCAGCGGACCCCGTGGGGTGTGTCCAAACACAAGGTCAGCAGGGCTGAACCCTAAGGACTCTTATATCGTTTCCCTTACAAAGGGCACCCCCTCATCCCAATCAGTACTGGTATCCATACAATACTTGCGTAGCATTGCCTTCAGCGTCTGATGCCAGCGTTCTAGAGCCCCTTGACTCTCTGGATGATACGGACTAGAGACCTGATGGGAAATACACAATGTCTTTAACACATTTGAAAACAGTTTAGACATGAAGTTGGATCCCTGATCAGTTTGGATTACTTTAGGGAGTCCAAACGTAGAGAAGAACTTCACTAGTGCCTTCACCACAGTCTTAGCCGTTATAGTACGGAGAGGAATAGCCTCTGGGTATCGAGTAGCACTGCACATTATTGTTAGTAGGAACTGGTTACCTGACCTGGTTTTCGGCAATGGACCTACACAATCAATTATCACTCTTTCAAACGGTTCCCCCACCACAGGAATCGGGCAGAGTGGCGCTCGTGGAACTGTTTGATTTACTTTCCCAGTGAGTTGACATATGTGACATGTTTTACAAAATTGGACCACATCAGACTTCAAACCTGGCCAGAAGAAATGACAAAGGACCCGGTTATAAGTCTTTGTGATCCCCAAGTGTCCAGACCACGCCTGGTCATGGGCGAGTGACAGCACCTGCTGTCGGAACGGTGTAGGAACAACCACTTGACACACTTCACTCCAGTCATTAATGGTGTCATGAGATGCCCATTTACGCATCAAAACTCCTGCTTCCATAAAGTAGGCGGTCTCTCTAATTTTAGCTTCATCAATGGAAATTACCGAAGCAAAACACTTGCGAAGACTGGTGTCTTCTTTTTGACATTCAATCACCTTCTCAGGGGTGACAGACAAAAGAATGTCATGTAATTGGGGCACAATTTCGTTTTCCCCTGCCTTAGTTTTTACGGGGGTAAAAACTGTCTGCATTGCAGAAGGCATACTCGGTGCATTGTCTTCTACCTTAACATTCTCAAAAATGGAACTAGCCAAATCCACCACATCTCCTAGCTTGCGAGATTGTGCCCTCGTTAAAACACAAGCAGGAAAAACATGTGGAAATGCTTGAACTAATTTCTCATCTGTAGTTCTGATTTCTGGATTGTCTACTACCTCTAACACAGGAATGACATTACCACCAGCAATATCATTCCCTAGTAGCAATGTGACTCCTTTTACTGGCAGTGTAGACACTACACCAACACGGAAACGTCCTGATACCAAGTCTGACACTAAGTGGACCCAGTGTAATGGTACAGGTACGGTTTTTGTTTCAATCCCCTGTGATATGACATGTGAGCCAAAATACGTTTCAGGAGACCAGGGTAAAGCATCAGTAATGATTACTGACTGCGCCGCCCCAGTGTCTCGTAAGATTTTTATGGGCTTTTGATCAGCTTGTTCTCCTGTTAAGGAAACACAACCGGCAGAGATAAACGGAGCATAGACAGGTCCTCAAATGCTGAATCAACAACTCGATCCAATGGACGAGCCAAAGACTTGACTAAACCCAAACTTTTCATTTTTGGGGACGGTGACTGGGACTGTTGCGGTTTATTTTTCAAAACTGGGCAGTCCGCAATCACGTGACCCTGTAAAAACATTCACGGATTTCATGAAAAGGCTTAGGGTTGTCAAAGGAAAAGCGACCTGAACGAGGAACTAATGACGTAATCGTCCGGCCTTCAAAATGTGGTGCACCAAAGACAGTGTGTCAAAGTGTACTCATCTGCCAACACTGCTGCTTGGGCCAATGTCACCACCTTCTGTTCATTTAAATTAACTACAATTCTATCTGGGAGGTTGCTTTTAAAGTCCTCCAACAGCATCAACTCCTTAATATCTGCAAAGGTGTTAGCTTTGCTGGCTGAACACCAGCGACTAAACAGAGACTCTTTGTCCCTAGCAAATTCAACAAATGTACGGTGAGAGAGTTTCTTGTGGTTCCTGAAGCGCTGTCTATAAGCTTCAGGCACCAACTCATAAGCCTGCAACACAGTAGTTTTAACTGTATTGTAGTGTAAACTGTCTTCCAGGGAGAGAGCAGCTACTACTTCCTGGGCTTTCCCAGACAATTTACATTGTAACAGGAGCGGCCAAACCTTGAGTGGCCAATGCAGCGCAGCAGCTACACGCTCAAACGCAGAGAAATAAGAATCAACTTCCAACTCTCGGAATGGAGGGACTAAAGCTATGTTTTTACTCACATCGAAGTGGGTTTGATGATGAGCAGCTTGTAGAGTCGCACTGGAGCCAGCGTCTAGCTCCAGTTGTCGGATCCTCACCTTCTTGTCAGCTTCTATTTTCCTAATTTCAAGTTCAAAATTCATCTGTCTCTCTTTATCTTTTTGCTCCATTTCTAACCGAGCCAGCCTCACCTTCAGCCTAGCAGTTCTATCTGAACGACCCGAAGCAGAAGATAAAGGATCGAATCGGGGCAATGTAAAGGGGGTACGAGGAACCCCTTCCTCCGCCCTGTCCTCCGACTTGGCATCAGAAGGTCTACCCGTCTCCTCTCTTTGCAATGAGAGAATCCGTTCTCTCACTAAACCCTCCCTGACTAGCACCAAAAGCTCAGCCTTTAGGGCTTTCTCAGGGACAACAAATCTATAATGGTCAGCTAAAGTCTACTTTACGAAACCTCACTAAACAATCAATAGAGGGCGCTTCAAAAAACTTGGAGATGGCTGATGCAGCCATCTTATACAATGCAGTCTCCTGAACACACTAACTAAACAAGTCATCCAAACTCACAACCCACCATCACACCTCAATCACTAACCACAGAGAGCTCAGAGCAGCAGGGTCCGGTGGGTTTAATGGAAAGATCCCGGATGAGCCCCCATTATGTTACGCATGCCTCTATGAAGAGGGAACGCAACACCCTGCTACAACTAAACTCTCCATGAAGTGAAAAAGGTATGGACTGTAGGTGCGAGTAAGGATGACAACAGGCAGAATGTGGTACCGTTTACAAGGACTTTATTCCTTTACACGGTAATATGGGGAAAAGGGGCTGGACGGAACCAAAGCAAAGAAAGTAAATCTCAAAGCCCCCCCCCTCTCCTATCTTATCTGCCTACCCACTACTTACCTAATTTAGCACCACCTGGTGCCCTAACCAAAATACAGGGGGTGGTCCGCCCAGGTCTTACCTAGTGTGCCTAGACAGTGAATATACTACGGGTATATGTATGCCCGCGGGCCTCTTGCCTAAGCACTCCCAAGGTGCCTTCCCCTTCCCCCCTGGGAACAAATGAAACAGAATATTAAACAATTTTACAAACAAACTAAGAAACAAAGGACATCAACTAAGCAACAAACTCACAGAACATACCATTTCCCAGCAATGAACTCCCAGCAAATCACAAACAACCACTCTGCAATGACCTCCCAGCAAATCTCTCTATCACAAACAATCGCTCTGCAATGACCTCCCAGCAAATCTCTCTATCACAAACAATCGCTCTGCAATGACCTCCCAGCAAATCTCTCTATCACAATCAATCGCTCTGCAATGACCTCCCAGCAAATCTCTCTATCACAAACAATCGCTCTGCAATGACCTCCCAGCAAATCTCTCTCTCCTGAACAGAACACTGGCTTTTATATAGCTTCAGAAGGAACAGGTAATTGGAGACAGCTGCGTCTTGACGAGGGGGCGGGGTCAGCTCTCCAATTAGCCCTGGAGTCGACCAATCAGCTGCTTGAGGGATTTCAGGAAGCCATTTCCTGAAATAAACACATGCACAAACACAAACTACAACACATAAACTGGGGAACGTAACAATGCTCATCACCAAGCTAAGGACCCTGGGACTAAACACCTCCCTCTGCATCTGGATTCTGGACATCCTGATGGGCCGCCCCCCAGTGGTAAGGATAGGAAACAACACATCCGCCACGCTGATCCTCAACACGGGGTCCCTCAGGGGTGCGTGCTCAGTCCCCTCCTGTACTCCCTGTTCACTCATGACTGCATGTCCAGGCACGACTCCAACACCATAATTAAGTTTGCTGACAACACAACAGTGGTAGGCCTGATCACTGTCAACGATGAGACAGCCTATAGGGAGGAGGTCAGAGACCTGGTAGTGTGGTGCCAGGACAACAACATCTCCATCAATGTGAGTAAGACAGAGGAGATGATCATGGACAATAGGAAAAGGAGGGCTGCACAGGCCCCCATTAACATTGACGGGGCTGTAGTGGATGGAGCAGGTTGAGAGCTTCAAGTTCCTTGGTGTTCACATCACCAACAAACTCACATTGTCCAAGCATCCCAAGACAGTCGTGAAGAGGGCACGACAAAACCTATTCACCCTCAGGAGACTGAAAAGATTTGGCATGGGTCCTCAGATCCTCAAGAAGTTCTACAAATGCACCATGGAGAGCTGACTGGTTGCATCACCGCCTGGTATGGCAACTGCTCGGCCTCCGACCGCAAGGCACTACAGAGTGTAGTGCGAACAGGCCAGTACATCACTGGGGCCAAGCTTCCTGCCATCCAGGACCTCTATACCAGGCCGTGTCAGAGGAAGGCCCGAAAAATTGTCAAAGACTCCAGCCACCCTAGCCATAGACTGTTCTCTCTGCTACAGCACGGCAAGCGGTACCGGAGCGCCAAGTCTAGGTCTAAGAGACTTCTAAACAGCTTCTACCCCCAAGCCATAAGACTCCTGAACAGCTAATCAAATGGCAATTGCTTTGCACGCCCCTTTTACGCTGCTGCTACCCTCAGTTTATTATCTATGCATAGTCACTTTCACTCTACCTACATGTACATATTACCTCAATTACCTCAGCTAACCGGTGCCCCTGCACATTGACTCTGTACTGGTAGCCTCGCTATTGTTATTTTACTGCTGCTCTTTAGTTATTTGTTACTTTTATTTCTTATTTTTTACTTAGAAATATTTTTTATTTGTATTTGTTTTTTTGTTTTTTGTATTTGTTTGTATTTATTTGTTTTTTAATGTTTTTTTTAAACTTACCAGGTATTTTTCTTAACTACGTTGTTGGTTAAGGGCTTGTAAGTAAGCATTTCACTGTAAGGTGAAACACCTGTTGTATTCAGCGCATGTGACAAATAAAATTTGATCTGATTTGAATTGAATGGCACACATACACAATCCATGTCTCAAGTCCTAAAAATCCTTCTTTAACCTGTCTTCTCCCTTTCATCTAGACAACAAGTGACATCAATAAGGGATCATAGCTTTCACCTGGATTCACCTGGTCAGTCCATGTCATGGAAAGAGCAGGCGTTCCTAATGTTTAATACACTCAGTGTTTCTCTAAACAATAAGGGCCAAGGAGGTGTGGTATATGCCCAATGGGCTGTTCTAAGGCACAACGCAACATGTAGCACACACACAAAAAAAACTATCTCTCCACAAAGACCATAGACGGTACACAAGATAATGATCTCACAAGTCTGACCTTGCTTTTATTGATCTGTGTAAACCTAACTCTTTGTAAAATCTTTACATGCAAACATACACAGGTACTTATATTTTGTTTCTCTCAAGTCCATGCACTACTTATTTACAATTGACATAAATAAAACCAACAAACAATTCATTTAAATAGAGTAGGCAGAACAAAACGGAGAACAGTTGTATCCTCTTTAGATTTAGCGATACTTACTATCCAGAAAAGAGAATAGAAACTAATTAAGATTAAAGACCACTAAACTGGTCACAAAACAGAACAGGTAGGCTACAATAGTACCGTAGTAGAACCAGTGAAAATCAAGTGCATACACAACAAAATAATGTTGAAATGTGGCTACTGGTGGACAGCAAGACAATACAGTTCAGCAGAGGCTCTCATGGCTGTGGGAGCCCCTGTTTTTACCCATCAAAGGAGGAGACAGAGCACTTGGTGAAAATGCATCACTCTATAGATGAGATGAATCTCCTTTAATCGTCTACCTTCAGGAACTGGTCGGTGAGATCCATTTGTTAATGTGCTTGACTGTTTACGCCCAGTAATCAGCCCTCTAAGCGTTATCTGAGCTCTGTGTACAGGGTCCTAGCTCTCATCTCTGTCACATTACCAAGCTGAGGATGCTCTGAAGAGGGTCTAAAGTAGCCCGCTACATCAATTAATTTATCCATTGTTAGCCTAATGATAATAATAGTCCTGATATTCATGCTGCATAAATACATGTATGTTGCTGTGGACTTCAGTGTTTAAAAAAAAGCATTTGGACCAATGTTAAGGGGTAGAGACAAATCATCAAATTACAATATAATTTGTTTCTTAAGTCAATGTATATATCATGAACCACAAGATCTCTCATGCATAGTTTTTTTTGAGAAACTTGCAAACAGCTGTATAAATTGAGGTCATTCCATGGTATAAGATGTGCTTTCTTTGAATTACGGTAATTGGTCAACAGCCGCCCGCCAAAACTTTGAGTGAATGATGCAGCAAAAAAGGATGACGCATGAATGGAGGCGGCCAGAGTGGGTAAAGGGGGGTGCATTGTGGGGAGGAGCGGGTTGGGGTGTGTGACTGCTCCAGCCACAGAAAACACAAGGGTCACGAGCACAGTGCATGCAAGCAGCACATTTACTTATGACATAGCCTTACCCATGTTGTCTTATTTAATGTGACTAAGGTGGAGCAGGCTTTAAGTGTCAGTGAAAAATCTGATCATGTGCATTCAATGTAAAAATGTCAGTCAGTAAAAAACCTCAGTAAACATTCATTTAGACCACACCTGTCATAGTATACTTCTCATTACTCGCCAGGGAAATCATGTTTTCCTGTCTCCTCTCTTCCTTCACCGTAAACAAAGAACTGAACCAGATTTTCAACTTTTCAGTGCAAACATTCTCATCAAAAATTGAACATGTTCCCACTACCTCTATAAACATGACTCAAATAAGGACAAAGTGAACACTTGGCATGAAGTGAGCACAGTTTCTTCTAATAGGAGGGCTATCATTCCAAATATTTAAACTGATTCTGAAATAAATAAAACATATGATTTACTTGAATTGCCTATCTAGTATGTAATATATTAAAAAATAATAAATATGTTTTTTGTCAAGTTTTTTGTGAATCCAAAGAGTCCAGATTATTTTTTATCTTTAACTTCAGAAATTCTGCAGCTGAGTGTTGTTCTTCTTGAGAATTCCATAATATTCATTAGATATCATTAAATAAACATGTGACTTTTGGAACATTTGAAATAGTTCAGAGAGCAGCTGTGGGTACTCGGTGTGTTTTCATGTGGTTTTGCATGCTCATACAAGTGTTAATAATACTGCATGATGTCATTTTACAAGAAATCAAGGATTACAACCTGCCAGTCTAATGAACTTCATAGTTCAATGGGTGCTGCAGCTGTAATCCCACATAGAATTACATATTGCTTCAACATCTTTTGTGCTAGTGCATTTCAATATTGGTTTTCTTTAGGATGTGTCAAATTCAATATATAACATCATCAACTGCTATGATTATCTCAATGCAACCGTATAATGCAATGTCAAGCTGTTGTTTTTATTATCTTCAAAAGTATTTATTTATGTATTTTTTTTGCCTTAAATTGTTGAATCCCTAAGTTGTTTTTGAAGGATGATTTGAAAGTATACCATGTTTTGCCTCTGGAGGAGTATTTCCAGATAAGTCTCAGTAAAGAGGGAGAGACATAAAATGGGAATATCACTTCTGGGACAACAGGGGAGGATGGAAAGGTGCACGTGGTGGGTTGGGTTGAGGGCAGGAAAGAATGCAGACAGCCAGACAGGAAGACTACTGGTTAGTCCAATATTAAAGGTTATTGGGGAAGGTAGAGAGGGTAATGTGAGAAAGGAGAGGGGGCTGAGTGTTGATGAGGACTTTGCTCATTCTAATAGGGGTTAGTTGCTGTTGACAGGATTCTCATTCAACAGGGTGTGCCAGCGCTCTATCTTCTTGTCCTTGTTCTTCAGGCACTCATACCAGTGCTTCAGCCGCTCTCCTTTGGCTGTGATGCCCAGCTGGCACCCACCTACAGCAGACCAACAAGGAGAGAGAGGAGGGTGAGAGGGCTGGCACAACAGATGGAAACTTCAACAAGGTATAGTAGATCTCAAACAGATCTCCTATGGATCGTACCGATGTAATCGTTGGATTTCCCAATGTCGTAGTCCCACACTGAGATGTCCAGGGTCTTCTTAGCCAGGTCGCTGTGCTTGATGTCATAGCTAAATTCCTGTAACACAACAACGGAGAAATCATCCCCCTCACAATATCCAATAAATGTAATTTACTTCGATACACAAATCAATACATTGATGTTTTCACAGGCATTTAAACATTAAAAGCACAAACAAAGTACTGCTATCAGATGGTTACTTTCATCTTCTATTATTATTGCAAGGGACCAACAGGAGGCTGACCTCGTTGTACTCTGGGTTTAGGGTCTTCTTCTTGATATTTGTTTTGTTCTTGGCCTTCTTCCCCATATCAGGTCTCAGGCATCTAACACATCATATAATAGATCATATTAGTTTGATGTTGTCATCCTGCATTTGGGGATAGGAAAGTAAATTGCAAAACAGATATATTCTGCTATGCAAATGAAAAACTTTGACATAATTCCATTTGTATTGATTTTGAGTGAAAAAATGATACTAATCACTGGAAAAGTTTGGTTTGTATTCACGCCTGATAGAAAACACAGTGAAACAGACTGACATTTCGACAAATGGGTCAGAGTATCCATTGGCATCCATGGCGGCCAGGTGAACACAGCGCACCACACCCACGAGGAGACGATTCTGCTGGGTGCTGTACGTGAGGGAGATCAAGATACGACCACGCTCCTCCACATCTCCAACCTCCTTCCCACCCTGGACGAGAGAGAGATAAGGGAGAGAGAGAGGAGGGAAGAGTAACATTTTATAAAATCATATCATGAAGACATGATTTGCATGAAGACACGTAGTGGTAATCTACATGCCCACACATGCAGGTCAAACACCAATACCTCATCCTCATAGAGCGAAATGCCTCGAGCCCCTCCAGCTGTTGCAGTCTTCTTTGTCTGTGGAAAAATATGGATAAGGGTGGTCCAATCAAACATTCAAACAAATGGGACTTTTACTGTATATTTATCTAATGGGTGTAGCATGTTAACGTACTCACAGGGACAACTCTCTCGAGACACACGTTGAAGTTTTTTTTCTGGTTGATCTTGAGTTTCTTCAGCGCAATGCGAGTTTCTCCGATAAACTCATTATGCCCAAACTTGTCCTCATCACAGACAGAGATCCTACATCAAACAAGATAGTACATCGATAATATTGGATCATCACGTCTATGGAGGAAATCATGTAAATTAAAACAATTAAGCCCTTAGATAAAACCACGGTAACAAATGTAGACAACGAGACAGGTTATCCTGATGTTTAGTGAACAGACGTGTATTGTTTCTCTGCTTCAAATATCTACCTGAGAGTCTTGCGCTGCATGTCCTCGTCTGTGAGTCCGTGGTAGACCAGGGTCTCGTTCCAGGCAGGGTTACGGGTGTTTCTCAGGGTCTTGGTGCGTAGCTTGTTGGACTGCAGCACATGAGAGTAGATACAATAAATAAAGATAAGGAACTCAATCAACTGGTCTTCAGCACTTCTATATCTGAGGCTGGAGAGAGGCAAGGGATCTTTATGTGTAGTACAATGAATAATCCTTATGGTGGCAGGCTTGAGCTAATGGGCGTGTATCCTAGCAAAACACATTTTTCTGAATAATAACACATACCATAACAAATACACAAACATATATTAACTCCCAGGTTGAAAATAAGGAAAGTGAATTCTATCACCTTACTGGCCCCTGGCAATAGATGCAGCTTGACATAGGGATCAGCCAGTCCGTTCGAGTCCATGGGCTTCAGTCCCTGAGGGAAAGACAAGACTCTTTATGTCACCAGACAGGACAGCAGGGACCAGGAGCCCCTATTCAAGATGGAAAAGTAAACTACTGCAGCAGCAGCTTCTTAACACAGGTCACTTCAGTGTAATTGGCTCAGAGTGAGTGAGTGAATGAGTGCAGTAGGTGATACCTTGGCTTTGAGGATGCTACAGTGGAGACTGTTGTTCTCCTGCTCATAAAGCAAGCTGAACTCCAAGCCGCCCAGAGTGGCTGAAATACACCCAGAACAGTCATTAGATCAGACAACAAACAGTGGAACACAGACACTAGCAGTACATCGTATATAGAGAGCACTGGGTTGTAAATAGAGTCTAGACTAGGATTGATTCTCAGAGTATCAGAAAATATTGAGAATGTCTACAACCATTTTCCTATACAGCTACCGTCCTGTAGGTTTTCACTCCAACTCTAATGTAGCGCACTTGATTGTAATAATTAGCTGGTTGATAAACTGAATCCGGTTAGTTACAACTGGTGTGGGAGCGAAAAACCTACAGGAGGGTAACTCTCCAGGAACAGGGTTGGAGAGGCCTGGTCGACAGTAAAAGAGACATGAGCTTCACGCCAGACGGCAGACCAAACAACAGAAAATCAAGTGATGAACTGATAAAGAGAAATAAATAAATAATCCAACAGTAAATCTGCAGACTAAATGGACTGTAAACAGATGAAATAGGTTATGCATCCGTCCAAAGATTAGAAACAGGAAATTCCATTAAAAACCAGCAGAATATCACTGTAATATCAACTAAAGAAAAATATGACTCGCAAAGGAATACATTTAGAAAATATCCCACTTCAAACGGAGCATGAAAACAGAGAAGTTAAATGGGATTCTATGCATGGATGTTTAGGGAGGGTGAAACAGGGGTGATACTAATAATCAATAGGTTTAAATTTATCATCCCCCTCATCTAAAACAGTAAACCTCCAACAGCTCCAAACCACCACATTGCTGAGTAATGGTTGGGAGGCTAGCTTTTAAAGCCTGTAGCTCTAGTGGCCTGTGTACTTAAATCTCTCTGACTCCAATCAGCCTATTTAGCTATTAGACATCACTGAGCTAATACGTAACATTTCAAATGGCAGGAAAACATAAAGCACAGGAAAGTTGAATATTAGATTAGGGCGAAAATGCACACATTTAATTTGTGTAATATAATGCTATCTACAGTAACTAGATGCAAACAAATAATGTACTTGTTTAATCCATTAGGCCTACAGAACCAGGACATCTCTGAGTAGATTGAACACTGATCTAGTCAGCAGCAGTTGAGCTATTGAAACCAGTCTGTACCACAGAACCTGGCTGTCCTAGCACTGCCAACTCCATAGAGAACCAGAACCAATGCTATTTCTACCATAACATTAGGGAACTATTCAAACACAAGGGAAATCTAGATCCCGTCAGCGCTCTCTTATCCCAAATAATGTGTTCTGTTCTAAATTCCCGGACCTCTATGAAGTAAATGAACGCCTCATCCCCCAGGGCGCAAGGAAAGACCATTTGAGGAATGGAACATGGCGTACGACTGTCATGACACGATTCCTATCACGCAAAGGAGACATACATACAAATTGTTCCATTACAGAGTTTGTCTCACTATTGAATTGTTTTACATTCTCTTCTACTTTACTTCCAAGATATTGATTCACATGCTTGGATAATATACGGTCTTTATCGTATATCATCTCCAATACATCTCCATGAATTCTACTAGAAGGATGCATGCTGGCTGCTAGTATTATTAGATGATTGATATGCTTAGAACACTACAAAGGCCATCCACTCAAAGGGGTAAGAGATCAAGCATAGAGATGCTACAACAGACTGGATAAAAGTGTCTGCTGAATGACTACGTAAACAAATAGAAATACAAAGAGCAGACCCACAGGGCAAACACCGGTTCAATCAACATTGTTTCCACGTTATTTCAATGAAATTACATTGAACCAACGTGGAATAGAAGTTAAATTGATGTATGTGCCCAGTGGGGAGTCTTTATACACTGAGTGTACAAGACATTAAGAACATCTTCCTAATATTGAGTCTATTTAAGCAATACGGCCCGAGGAGGTGTGATATATGCCCAGTAAACCACAACTAAGTGATGTTGGTACACTCAGTGTATGTTGACTTAAAACAGTCTGGAAGCCATAGAGAGAGAGAGATCACTGAAGTCTTGAGTAAGGTGGAAATCCAACAGTAGACACATAGCCCATATTGAAGAGGTCTAGCTGAAAGGACAGGCTGGTCACTTACTGGCCTCATCTGAGTCATAGCTGTTTGCATCCTCCTCCTCAGGCGGAGGGGCTTGTTGTCGAGCAGGAACGGGGTTGTAGGTGGTTGGCTGTCTCCTCTCCTCCCGCAATGCAGGAGGCACTCTCTCCTCCACTGGAGCACCGCTAGTGGAGTAGCCACCTCCCTCCGTCTCCAGTGGAGCTACAACCATAACCATGATAATGATTACTGTGTTTTTATGTGCTGATGGACACTACATATTTCTATCCTCTATAAATGCTACGTGTGTGTCAGTGTCAGGGCTGGCCTGGTTATGTGGGTCCATCTTTGCCATACCCTGCTGGGCCGATGCTGCTGGAGGGAGCCTGGAGCTCTGGACTGGAACAGCCTTCTGCAGCACCACTGGGCTGTTCTGAGCACCTCCCTCATTGTAACCATGACCAGTCCCACCAGTGGCCATGCGAACATCTGACGGCTTAGGGGCCACAGGTGGTTTGCCAGCATGCCCCAGTTCCTCTGGTCCTGCTACACACATTAACAAACACACACACACACACACACACACACACGCACACATCAGCATATCACTGAGACTGCCCTGCAGTGGAATCCATATGGCTCCCTAGTCTCTGTGAATCCTTTTAATGTTGCAGATTTTCCATTGCACAGGCATTGACCTACATACAGTACAACAAACTGTGGCAGGCAACCTTGATCACTTCCTAAAGCCTGGATTTTTTTCTCTACCTTTCCCCCCCAGCTTTCTTTTTTGAGGATATCTTACTGCGATTCTAATGGCACTGCTGCAAGTGGGAGCAGATTCTATGCCACCTCTCTTTTCAGAGCCCCCTGGAGGTGCCAGCCTTGCCCCAGAATGTACTTCCCACTGCCTAAGTCAACCCACCCACCCCTGGATCTGGCTGTCTGAGAGGAGGTGGCAGTGCTCATTCTGGGAAACAGACCTGGGCTTTTATGGTAATGCTGACAAATTAATCATTCAAATAAATGTTAGGCGTGACTGGGAGCCAGTGGAGGGCCCAACATCTGGTGATGTTTGTCTGTTTAAACTGGTGAGACAGTGCATTGAGATGGTGGCTATAAGGTTAATGACTGAATGACTCACCTGCTCCCTGCTGGCTAGCACTAGGAGACTGACTCTCCTCTGGACCTGGGAGACAGGCAGCACCGGACACTGATTCTCTCACACCTACACTCTTATTTTTGCCCCGTCAACTGTATTGTTTTGTATAAGACTTCAGTCATATTGATCGTGGTACATGTTCATGAATTAAGACCTCTCCCGAGTGTGCATGGCCCACTGAGATATGTTCCCAACAAAACAGTAGTACTATATTCATAGTCAACAACATCAGTAAAGAACAGTACAAAAGATAAAACAAATAAAACATTGTAGATACTGTTCGGGGTTTCCATCGCTTTTATCTTTTAGAATAGAATTATGGACTTCAGGACAACATCATTCCCACTTAGCTATAATTAGTTAGCTGAATGGGTTTTATTCTGCCTGGCCAGCTACTGAAAACAGACCATGTCTATATCTGCTTTGCCACTCTCACAAGCCAAGAAAGCAATCAACCTGACACAACCCCCATTCCCACTGCTCCGTGCGGGCTGCTTACCTCTGGCCTGTGATTGGGGATGACCAGCTGCAGCCCTGGGGTCAGATGATGCTGGCTCTGGGGCTCGCTGGGCACTTGACTCTTTGGACTTGGAGATGGGCATGGGCGAGGGCAGGAACTGCTTAGGAAAGCCTTTAAAGAACCAGGCACCAGATCGCTTCCACACCTAAGAGATGATTTAGAGTCTTTCATCTTTATTTGGATCCCCATCAAGCTGACACCATGACAACAAATAGTCTTCCTGGGGTTCGTAAATAATGGCCAGCGTCATATAAGCTTTAACCTTGACACCAACAGTACACTCACTGTTAATCTCCCTGATCCCTCCGTCTCACAGAAGTGAATCATCACTCTGTATCTTTCACCCACCACGTCCTTTAATTCACTATGACACATAGCGTAACATGTGTCATGCTATGACATATCCCTGTCACCCTGTGTATCTCGCAGAAATATTCACCTCTCGCTGTTCGCTGCAGATCTTGCAGAGCCACACAGAGCGCGACCGGCTGCCGTTCTGCACTCCACACTTGGTGCACATGTGCTACAGGAGAAAAGACACAGGTTCACAAAGAGGTATTCATGTTTACAATGTTACAGATATATTACCATTTCATTTCTCAGGGTCAATTGTGGCCTAACAAGGTCCGTAATGGTTCATCACAGCAAAAGCAAAGCGTCTTTGCCATCTAGGAAGGGGAAAAAAGCCAATCTTTCCAACCCCCCTACCTTTTTGCAGTCCTCACAAACCACTGAGCTGACCCCTGGAACACCCAGCTGCTCCCCACACAGCAGACAGCGGTTCACCCCGTCCCCACACACCGTCTTCTTCATGTCATCTAGACGGTTCACCAGGCGCCTGCAGCAGCCAGGACAACTTTCATTACAGCCAATTACCAGTAGAACATCCAAGTTGGGTAAATGTGGTATTAATAGTCCAACTGATTGAATGACGTGTGTGTAATTATACCATCTTGTCCAGTATTTTTGCAGAGCTGAGATTTAACAACACTGAGGTTGGCAGTGCAATGGAGTTCTAATCCATTAGCTCAGAATGTCTCTTTAGTCCTCACCCAATTCTCTCCTGCTCCATGGCCTCCATCTTCTCAGCACGGGCGATCACACCGTTAATGATCTCCTTCTCCTCGTCAGTCAGGTCCGGAGCGTCGGGACCAGGCCTGGCCTGGTTGGTCCAGTTGCCCCTGACAACCACACAGGAAAACTGTCTGGGGCTGAGGCACCCATGCTGCATGCATGCATTTTTAGCACGTCAGGGTCACACACTCAGACATACAGTGAGAAATCAAATGTATATGCAAAATAACACTCAAACACAAGAATTGACAGGGGTATACAATAGACAGAGACAAAGTAGACAACGTAATACAACAAATACCATAATGGCCTAATGCACATGTGCACATTGTGCAAAACACCCTTCATTACCTGTGTCCAAAACATATGTGAACATACAATAATTAAGGAGAGAATATACATTTACCTGTACATACCCTAGACACACTCTAAATACAATCAAATAGTAGATTGAAACAGTGGAGAGGGTGGGGGGATAAGGTAGACGGAGAGATGGAGGAAGAGCTGTACTACTTACTGTTCCTTATCACTGAGTCCCAGCCATGGCAGAGATTAAAAGGAAGCAGACAGGAGAGGAGAAAATAAGTTGGTGCCTGGGAAAGCATGGAGGGGTTAACAGCACCATGCAGCAGGCAATTGACCAACACTAAAATAACTGCTGGGTTGTTTGGATGACCCAACTGCTGGGTTGTTTGGATGACCCAACTGCTGGGTTGTTTGGATGACCCAACTGCTGGGTTGTTTGGATGACCCAACTGCTGGGTTGTTTGGATGACCCAACTGCTGGGTTGCAGGCATTGGGTCTCTTAGTTGGGTTGTTTTCTTTTAAAAAGTGCAAGGTAGGGTTTTTGATGCTGGATTATTGAGATATGTCCCAGTGGGTTAGACCATAAGAATGGAGGCGTGGCTTAGGAAGGGTGTAGCTTTCAGATGTTAAGTTATTTTTAGCCACCCGTGAGAGCAAATGTCATTCCCGTTCATCTGTTCAGTTGTATTGTTATCACATATTAAGGTTGGACACTGCCAGCTTTAATGAGGCTTACACACGTGTAGAAGTCACATAAGGAGTAGGAGTCACGCAAATCCCAATGTTGGGATAGTTACCACTTTAGTACATAATGTAAATAATCATTTTATATTATAATCTGTCATGTTTGAAAAATATACATTTGCAACGTACAAACATTTTATTTGTATTTTTGTTACTCTTTTTCTCCCCAATTGGTAGTTACAGTCTTGTCTCATCGCTGCAACTCCAGTACAGACTCGGGAGAGGTGATGGTCAAGCGTCCTCCGAAACACAACCCAACCAAGCCCCACTGCTTCTTGACACAATGCCCACTTAACCCGGAAGCCAGCTGCATCAATGTGTCGGAGGAAATGCCATACACCTGGCAACCTTGTCAGGGTGCACTGCGCCCGGCCCGCCATGCCACAGGAGTTGCTGGTGCACGATGCCGGCCTAACCCGGATGAAGCTGGGCCAATTGTGCAATGCCCCATGGGTCTCCCAGTCGCGACAGAGCCTGGACTCGAACCCAGAATCTCCATTGCGCCACTTGGGAGGCTCTGCAGTGTACAAACTTAACATGATGAATAGGTATGACATTTGCTCTCATGGATGGCCAAAAAATAATGTAGAAAGCCACGCTACTAATAAGCCCCGCCTCCTGAAAATTACATTAAAAAGAACCAGCTGCTGGGTCAACCCAGCATGAATGTGAATAAAAACTAAATTGATGGTTAAATTAACCCATGTTTCGGTAATCCCAACAACTCAACATGTTGGGTTATTCACACAACCCAACTGGCTAGGTCAAAATAACTCAAATAAATAAAACTCATTTTTTTAGAGTGCAGAGATAACAGCATGGTGCTTAGTGTACCCTGTTGTTCTGCCACCCGTGCTTACTTGGCATGCATGCTCATCTGCCTATCGTTGGGCACCCAGCGGTCCGAGCTACCGCCCATCACTGCGTTCGTCATGGCTGCTGCACTATTGAACTCTGCAGGTGGACACGCAGATAAAGACGAGACACACACACACACACACAAAGTTACATGATGAATTATACATATAAGAAGGAATTCTTAGCTACAGATACTCTTTGCCCTAAATCACTTAGGCTAGGTTTTAAGATGAGCATTTACATTCTCTGATTCCTTCATTGGAAACAACATGAACAATTTTAATCTTGTTCCTCGCTATGTAATCAATTTAGTCACACATTAAATTATTATGAGTTAGATAATTATAATTAGTTGTTTATTAAAAGTTATCTTATCTCATCTTTACCACAACTCAAATCAATACATCAAATCCATGCAGGAAAGCATAACTAACTGTCAATTGATCAAATTGACGGTCACATTTAATCTTCCCTGCTTAAGCAGCACTAACTTCCAATCAAATCAAATGTTACTGACTTTAGCACTAATATTGCTGCCCTCTCAGCAGGCAGAGCCCTCTGTATGCTAAAAGTGTGGGCCAGGAAATTCACTGACCTCAGATTGGCTTGTCATCAGACGTACTTATTCTATTTGATGTAAGAGTCTGATACTGACACAGTACATTACAATAACAATAAGGGCTATGAATAAGGACAATATCAACTGCCTTTATGTGATCTGTGTAAAACTTTACAGTAACGATCGATAAACCATGTCTCCCAATGTCTAGACAATTTTTACAGACCAACTAATGTTTGTGATGCAACCACTGAGCAATTTAATCGAATGGAACAATGTGACAGGAAATTACAGAAATCAATAGGAGTGTAGAGAACTGAACGTACCTCTATGCGCTCAAAGCTCCCGAGGGCCACCACCAGGCAGAGCGGGGAGCGACACCCAACCAGCAACAGGGTGGGTCCTCAGGGAATGAGCAGGGTGGGTAGGGAGGGTCAACAATCCTCTTTCCACAGTAGCCTGGCTCAGATAGAGGCTCCTCTGTCCAAATCTGATGATAGCAGGGAACTGAGACATGTTGTGGCATGATTGGAGAGAGTAAGGGGGTAAGACAGAAAAAGAGGGAGAGAAAAGAAACTGTGAGGGGGAAAAAAATCTATAAATCTCATTTGTCTTCAGTTTGCTACAAGCAATCACTCCACAGTAGCACTCCAGAACATAGCTAGAAGTGAGAGAGAGGGGGGAGTGGGGAAAAAGAGAGAGGGGGAGGGGTAATTCTGATCTACAGTATTAACTCCTGTATTAAGACTTACATTTATTGGTCATTCAAATCACCCGCAGAATGCACAACAAACAATGAGTACTATATAACTGTAGGAGGATGCCTTTATAGTATTGGCCTGGGACTTGTCTCACTACCCTGCTGGAAAAAAACAGCATAGACGAGCATAGGCTGATCACAGCATACACTGTGTTTTGGACACTGATGACCAGCATGGTATGCTGGTGACCAGCCTTCTCTGTGTTTTGGACACTGGTGACCAGCATACCAGCATAAACTGGTCACCAGCATCAAAGTGCTTAATTATTAAAGACAGTACATCACGTAGGTCTTACTTTAAGAGTTTCTCCCTAATACAGTGGACCCCTCAGGACTTCAAGTCACATTATGCTGGCTTGCAAAGGTATATTTAATTCCTATTGGAATCCAGCCAGAGTAGGAATATCCAACTATTGGAATTTTTATTCACCCCAAATCTGCATTCAGAAAGACTGCCAGGATTAGAATTATGAATAAATGAGACCATCTAAACTGGAACAACCATTTCAGTAACCATTACCCTTATCCTACTCCTCCTCTGTTCTTCTGGTGATGTAGAGGTTAAACCAGGCCCTGCAGTGCCTAGCTCCACTCCTATTCCCCAGGTGCTCTCATTTGTTGACTTCTGTAACTGTAAAAGCCTTGGTTCCATGCATGTTAACATTAGAAGCCTCCTCCCTAAGTTTGTTTTATTCACTGCTTTAGCACACTCTGCCAACCTGGATGTCCTAGCCGTGTGTCACGCCCTGACCTTAGAGTTCCTTATTATTTTCTATGTTTGGCTAGGTCAGGGTGTGACTCGGGTGGGAAAGTCTATGTTTTCTATTTCTTTGTTTTTGGCCGTGTGTGTGTGTGTGTGTGTGTGTGTGTGTGTGTGTGGTTCCCAATCACAGGCAGCTGTCTATCGTTGTCTCTGATTGGGGATCACATATAAGTTGTCATTTTCCTTTTGGGTTTTGTGGGATCTTGTTTTCTGTATAGTTTCTTAGCCTTACAGAACTGTGCGCTTTTTTTTGTTTTTGTCGGTGTTGTTCTGCTTTTGGTGTCATCAATAAAAAGACGATGTACGCCTACCACGCTGAGTCTTGGTCCACTCTTCATTCCAACAACGAGAGTCGTAACACCGTGTCTGAATCCTGGCTTAGGAAGACCACCAAAAACCCTGAAATGTCCATCCCTAACTATAACATTTTCCGACAAGATAGAACTGCCAAAGGCGGCGGATTTGCAATCTACTGCAGAGATAGCCTGCAGAATTATGTCTTACTATCCAGGTCTGTACCCAAACAATTCGAGCTTTGACGTTTAAAAATGCACCTTTCCAGAAACAAGTCTCTGACCGTTGCCACTTGCTATAGATCACCCTCTGCCCCCAGCTGTGCCCTGGACACCATATGTGAATTGATTGCCCCCCATCTATCTTCAGAGCTCGTGCTGTTAGATGACCTAAACTGGTACATGCTTAACACCCCGGCCATCCTACAATCTAAGCTTGATGCCCTCAATCTCACACAAATTATCAATGAACCCACCAGGTACAACCCCAAATCCGTAAACACGGGCACCCTCATAGATATCATCCTAACCAACTTGCCCTCCAAATACACCTCTGCTGTTTTCAACCAAGATCTCAGCGATCACTACCTCATTGCCTGTGTCCGTAATGGGTCTGCAGTCAACGACCACCCCTCATCACTGTCAAATGCTCCCTAAAACACTTCAGCGAGCAGGCCTTTCTAATCGACCTGGCCGGGGTATCCTGGAAGGATATTGACCTCATCCCGTCAGTAGAGAATGCCTGGTTATTCTTTAAAAGTGCATTCCTCACAATCTTAAATAAGCATGCCCCATTCAAAAAATGTAGAACCAGGAACAGATATAGCCCTTGGTTCTCTCCAGACCTGACTGCCCTTGACCAGCACAAAAACATCCTGTGGCGTTCTGCATTAGCATCGAATAGCCCCCGTGATATGCAACTTTTCAGGGAAGTTAGGAACCAATATACACAGGCAGTTAGGAAAGCTAAGGATAGCTTTTTCAAGCAGAAATTTGGATCCTGTAGCACAAACTCCAAAAAGTTATGGGACACTGTAAAGTCCATTGAGAATAAGAGCACCTCCTCCCAGTTGCCCACTGCACTGAGGCTAGGAAACACTGTCACCACCGATAAATCCACTATAATTGAGAATTTCAATAAAGATTTTCTACGGCTGGCCATGCTTTCCACCTGGCTACCCCTACCCCGGTAAACAGCCCTGCACCCCCCAAAGCAACTCGCCCAAGCCTCCCCATTTCTCCTTCACCCAAATCAGATAGCTGATGTTCTGAAAGAGCTGCAAAATCTGGATCCCTACAAATCAGCCGGGCTAGACAATCTGGACCCTCTTTTTCTAAAATGATATGCCGAAATTTTTGCAACCCCTATTACTAGCCTGTTCAACCTCTCTTTTGTATCGTCTGAGATTCCCAAAGATTGGAAAGCTGCCACAGTCATCCCCTTCTTCAAAGGGGGAGACACTCTAGACCCAAACTGCTACAGACCTATATCTATCCTACCCTGCCTTTCTAAGGTCTTCGAAAGCCAAGTTAACAAAAAGTTTACCGACCATTTTGAATCCCAACGTACCTTCTCCGCTATGCAATCTGGTTTCAGAGCTGGTCATGGGTACACCTCAGCCACGCTCAAGGTCCTAAACGATATCATAACCGCCATCGATAAGAGACATTACTATGCAGCCGTATTCACCGACCTGGCCAAGGCTGGCGACTCAGTCAATCACCACATTCTTATCAGCAGACTCAACAGCCTTGGTTTCTCAAATGATTGCCTCGCCTGGTTCACCAACTACTTCTCTGATAGAGTTCAGTGTGTCAAATCGGAGGGCCTGTTGTCCGGACCTCTGGCAGTCTCTATGGGGGTGCCACAGGGTTCTATTCTCGGGCCGACTCTCTTCTCTGTATACATCAATGATGTCGCTCTTGCTGCTGGTGATTATCTGATCCACCTCTACGCAGACAACACCATTCTGTATACCTCTGGCCCTTCTTTGGACACTGTGTTAACTAACCTCCAGACGAGCTTCAATGCCATACAACTCTCCTTCCGTGGCCTCCAACTGCTCTTAAATGCAAGTAAAAGTAAATGCATACTCTTCAACCGATTGCTGCCTGCACCTGCCCACCCATCCAGCATCACTACTCTGGATGGTTCTGACTTAGAATATGTGGACAACTACAAATACCTAGGTGTCTGGTTAGACTGTAAACTCTCCTTCCAGACTCACATTAAGCATCTCCAATCCAAAATTAAATCTAGAATCGGCTTCCTATTTCGCAACAAAGCATCCTTCACTCATGCTGCCAAACATACCCTCGTAAAACTGACCATCCTACCGATCCTCGACTTCGGCGATGTCATTCACAAAATAGCCTCCGACACTCTACTCAACAAATTGGATGCAGTCTATCACAGTGCCATCCGTTTTGTCACCAAATACCCATATACTACCCACCACTGTGACCTGTACGCACTTGTTGGCTGGCCCTCGCTTCATACTTGTCGCCAAACACACTGGCTCCAGGTCATCTACAAGTCTCTGCTAGGTAAAGCCCCGCCTTATCTCAGCTCACTGGTCACCATAGCAGCACCCACCCATAGCATGCGCTCCAGCAGGTATATCTCACTGGTCAACCCAAAGCCAATTCTTCCTTTGGCCGCCTTTACTTCCAGTTTTCTGCTGCCAATGACTGGAACGAACTGCAAAAATCATTGAAGCTGGAGACTCATATCTTCCTCACTAGCTTTAAGCACCAGCTGTCAGAGCAGCTCACAGATCACTGCATCTGTAAATAGCCCATCCAACTACCTCATCCTCATACTGTATTTATTTATTTATCTTGCTCCTTTGCACCCCAGTATCTCTACTTGCTCATTCATCTTCTGCACATCTACCATTCCAGTGTCCACTTTTTCTACTGTATTATTGACTGTATGTTTGTTTATTCCATGTGTAACTCTGTGTTGTTATATGTGTCGAACTGCTTTGCTTTATCCTTGCCAGGTAACAGTTGTAAATGAGAACATGTTCTCAACTAGCCTACCTGGTTAAATAAAGTTGAAATAAAAATTAAAGTAACGGATGCAATAAATCCAACTAAAAGATTGGAATAGTTTCGAAAAATGTATGTCATTCATCTTTGTGCAGCATACGATTAATAAATCAATCAATGTACATGCAAAAACACACAAAAAAAATTGCAATAGAGCATGTTGGGAAATATGATAATAATGGGCGGGTTTTGCCAGACCAGCTTGACCAGCTTGTTCACTAGCATCACCAGTGTTGATACAACGTCATCACATATATAATTTTTTTAATGAAATGACGTGGAAACAATGTTGATTCAACCAGTTTTTTCCCAGTGGTCTGGCTTCCATTCAATATTTCCCCCTGTCCAGCTCCCTAAGAAAACAACAAAAATGCATAAAACTGTATACGTCCCATATGCTGAGTCTCACAACCCTGATTCTCCGTCATTGCACAAAGTTAATCATCCCCCTTTTGTTTCGGATGGTTATCCTGGGAAGGCAGATAGAGAGGAGAAGAAGGTGTACTCAGACGTACACCACACGGACCCTGGAGGAAGAGCTCTCACCCAGACAAAGTTTTGTAACGCTGAAGATAAACACTGTTGCGTCACTGCGGTGAGAGTGTGAGAGAAAATGCCTCCGCTGAAGAAGTTTTTCTGTCAATGCTGCCAGAGACTTTCAGAAGATTCATTCAGAGAAAGGACACTACATTCTGGTTATTGACCCTTCGACAGGCTTCAATAGTCTTCTCACAGCACTAGGAGGTGAGGGTGTGAACGAATCTGTCTCAATGAGTATGATGCAAGGTTGACACTCAGTCTGCGTCATCTCTTCTATGACTCTCACTCAGTGTTGGAGAGTACACCAGCTCGTCTTTCATTCATCTTATTCAAGTGATGAGTCATTCAGATTTTGTATTGTGCCTTTGGAAGCAGCTGGCATTTCCCCATCATTTTTCTAAATGTGACAGAGACGAAGGTTTGAGAGCCAGCGATATGCACGGCACAGCACAGCGGTGCCTGGGGACAGGATCATGGAGAAACAACCATGCAGAACAGTGTGAAGCTGTGCCAGGAAAGCATAATAGAAGACGGAGGGTGAGATGGGGGGAAACTAGAGCACCAACATTGATTCACATCATCATCTCCTTCATCATTACCATCAGTCATCCCCTCAGCAGCATACATACTGTACCATTTCTTACAGGGGTGGAGAGGACCAATTTTGAAACCTGCGACTTCACTCAAGGGCCTAACAGGATAGTCAATACTAGTTTGTGTCATTCAAGATACCAGGCACAAGTCCCTACCAAGCCAACCTGTAAGCCACCATTTTTTTTATTTGCTATAGCATCCTACTGTCCATTACTTGTTCAGTATGTTTTGCCAGACTTATTCAAATTTGACTGTGTTCACTTACATTTAAAGATATGTCTGGAGACAGTGTTATAGCCAAACCCTGTTTCTGCCAATGGTATCTCAGTGATGAATTTTATTAAACCTTAATTTTGGCAGGAAGTCAATGCTGAGACCAAGTTTTCTTTCCAGATGAGCCCTGTATAGCTCCACAATACCCATTAAAATACAATAAACACATTAAACTACACATTCATATACACAATAAAATACATGTTATTATACACAACAATACACGAAAAGTAAAACACAATCATAAAAAACAGACACATTCTTCAGTACAAATGTCCCCTAACAACCATCTGAAAGGCCCTAGAGGAACCAATTCCTCCAATTTTAAAGTGTATTGTAGATAATTCTACACGTATGGTGCAAGGGAATTCAAATCTGATTTATCTATCTCTCTAGACACCAAAGGAGTCACCCTGTGAACAGGTTTGATAACGTGCCATTTAAAATCTTAACAGTGATGTTAGGTCATTCGGAACTTTGTGGAGCAGGGCTTTGTAAACAAAAAGAGCATAACGACGTAACTTCAAAGATGTCCAGCCATAATTTTGGTTAAAAATACAGTGATGATAAATAAAACTGTCTCCTGTGATAAAACGAAGGGCGCTATGAAAAACAGCATCCAAGGGTTGAAGAGTAAGGCTGCTGCATTTTGATAAACAGTATCACCATAATCAAGAACAGGTAGAAACGTTGACTGCACAATCTGCTTCCTGCTGGCTAGAGAGAGACAATATCTGTTTCTGTAAATAAAAATCCCATTTTAAATATTACTTCTGTCTAGATGTTAAACTACCTAAGGTCACCTACAGGTGTACCTGTTCTTAATAATAATACAGAAAAAAAACATAGAAACCAGAATATAAAAGATATGGTGACAGAGAGCGGGATTACTTGAAAGGTTTTTTTTATTAGTTATTAAAAAAACTAATTTCAAACACTACTAGGTACAGAATGACTAACTTGCTCTCATTATAGTATGACTTGGACACTGACTATTAAAACCTGTTTGATATTTAAAAACTGGGGAGGGTGAGACGTGAGGGGATTTTGGAGACACCTCATACAGTAAGTACCCTGCCTGAAGCTCTGACTGCAATGGACACACCACTCTGCCAAGACACCCTCTCTCTCTCTC
Organism: Oncorhynchus clarkii lewisi; assembly: GCF_045791955.1. Classification (NCBI taxonomy): domain Eukaryota; kingdom Metazoa; phylum Chordata; class Actinopteri; order Salmoniformes; family Salmonidae; genus Oncorhynchus; species Oncorhynchus clarkii. Next base: position 29,739,364 of record NC_092152.1, read on the forward strand.
TCTGGCCTCTCCTCTGAGATGAGATATACATTTCTTAAGTGGGTTAATGAGATTCTGAGATCAGTGTAAACTCCCATGATTGGTTTCACTTTAATTATTAATTTATCAGGGCAGCATTCCCATTGTTACTCCCAGAATTTAAATTTAGGGGTGGAGCTTGACTCAAAGCCTCGGTCCGGCTTCAGGGCACTGCTGCTGCAGCCACCAGCCACCACCCACCTTCATGGCTTGCCATTGGCTGAGGGCTGATGTGACAAATGTGTATTGCTAAGCTTCAACACCCAATCCCAGATAGTGATGTCAAGTTAATGCTATAATCACTATTCTATTCAAGGGGCTTTTTCTCCAACAAGACTAAAATTACACTGAGTGAACAAAACATTTTGAACACCTTCCAAGTATTGAGTCACAACACCTTTTGCACCTACTACCATGCCCTATTCAAAAGGCACATAAACCTTTTGTCTTGCTCATTCACCCTCTGAGTGGCACACATATACAATCCATGTCTCAATTGTCTCAAGGCTTAAAAATAATTATTTAACCTGTCTCCTCCCTTTCATCTACACTGATTGAAGTGGATTTAACAAGTGATATCAATAAGGGATCATAGCTTTCACCTGGATTCACCTGGTCAGTCTATGCCATGGAAATAGCATATGTTCCTAATGTTTTGTACACTCAGTGCACAACCAACCATAAATGAACATGTCAAAAATAATGGTGTGAGAGGCTCAAAAGCAAATTTTTCCACATTAAATATTTAATTCCTGCCCTTAAGTTACTTTATGCTAAGAAAGGACCATGCCCTCAGAGTTTTCAGTAAGTCTACATCAGAACCAGCTGCTGAAGAGGCTTGTGCCTCTGATCTGCTTCTGGCTGGATGCACTGTCTGTCAACCACACCCTCCTGATGCTGAGCTGAGCTGGCCTTTCAGCTGTAAAACCTGGAAATGCTGTTAGCAGAGGACCAGCAACACCACAATCACCCTGGCATTTACTGTATATTACCATCAACGACTCCCCCAACTTCACATCTCACAAAATCCACTATAATCATCCTGATTGGTTGGTACAGAATGCTATCCTGTAAAGACCACTCATGTGTAGTAGTGCTGACAAGTCCCCCAAGCCCAACCCTTATTAAACCCTTTTCCCACAATCCAACCGAGCCGTAACATACTGCATGTAACAGTGGCCAAGGTTGGAAGGTTTTATTCAGGTGGTTACAGAAATACGCTCAGTTGGACTGATCGAGGACATAGCCAGCAATTTCAGTATAAAAAAGGCTTTTGGCCAAAGGGTCTGTTGGCAGTAGTGAGAGGCTACCTACTGGGCACAGACGTCAGTTCAACGTTTAGTTTTGATTTACATTCGGTTGACTTGTCAACTAACGTGAATTCAATGTGAAATCAACAAAAAATGACACTTGATTTAGGTAAAACGTTTGGTGAAAAAAAGACGAAATGCCCTTAAGTTGATTACTTTTTGGAAATCCATACACGCATACTCTGTGAACCAGTGGCGGTCGGTGCCGTTTAAGATGAAGGAGGACAAACATTTTTTTATGCGCATGGCCTTATTTCTATTACAGCATATTGGATGACTCATTCATATTCCATTCACCCAGTGCAATGTAACAGCAATAGGTTTACTACATGATACTCACATTTTCCCTTTAACTATCATGAGGTTCCTAAAACCTAGCCAGTTTACAGCGTAGATGCACACTGGTCGAAAGTTTTTAGGCGACAGACAGTGACATATGGTTAGACAGTGACACATTCAATACCAACTTGCACACTCTTGCCTGCATCTATCTGATCTAGGGTGTAATCATTAATCCAACAGTTGCAAACGAGAGTTTCTATTGGACAAATGCAAGCATGTTTATCCCCATTTCTTTCTGATTGCTTCCGTTTAAGAAACGTTTTTCAACAGAATCGGCAGAATGAATACACCCCTGATCACGCGTAAACACAGTTCACTTTCAAAACAGCCACGGTGTATTCCTTCTCTCAGATAGATGCGCTCTCCTCCTCCCACCTATTCCCTTCGCTTATGACTTCAATGCACAACACATCAGCTCTATGTGACCAGGTGAAAAAACCTTTCCAAGCCAAAACATTTCATAACCGCTACACACAGCCTACATAGTTGTCACCATATTAGCTAATGTAACATCATTGTCAACATAGCTAATAGAACTAGAGCGTTAGTAAACCCACTACAGTCATGCAGTGACGTTACAGTGTACAGTCTGTAAGCAGTTTAGCACTTACACCGGCGGGCCCCGGTGGCAATACATTTGTAAAACCAAAAGCTTATCTTGACTTGGAAGAGTTACAGTGTTGTGTTGGATAGTCATAGCCAGCTATCTAACATAGCATAATTATGTTTGAGCAGGTAGTTTGAGTAGGCTAAACTAGCTAGCTGCATTTGCTAGCTAAATAAGTGAAACTGAAAGTGAAAAGAAATTGCAAAATTTCTCTCTTGCTTTTCCTTCATTTTGGAAGAAATTAATTTGTTCAAAACTGTTCAACTATTGTCTTTCTTTCTCTTTGAGTCAACTACTCACCACATGTTATGCACTGCAGTGATAGCTAGCTGTAGCTTATGCTTTCAGTACTAGATTCCTTCTCTGATCCTTTGATTGGGTGGACAACATGTCAGTTCATGCTGCAAGAGCTCTGATAGGTTGGAGGATGTCCCCTAGAAGTTGTCATAATTACTGTGTAAGTCTATGGAAGGGGGTGAAAACCATGGGCCACCTAGGTTTTGCATTGAAGAAAGGGTACCCAGAGAAGGACGGAAGCTAGCTGTCCTCCGGCTACACCATGGTGCTACCTTACAGAGTAGTGTTAAGGCTACTGAATGCCTTCTTTGCAAAAAAGTGTGTTTTAATCATTTATTTGGTGACATGAATATATTTAGTATAGTTTTATCTAAAAAGGATAACTTTTTAATGTTTTACCATTTTAATTTTTTAAAGAAATCCCCTTTCTCCTCTGAGGAGCCTCCACTGCTGTGAACCACACACTCTGTTCATGGAAATACAGCTAACCAAGTAAGAGTAACCAACGGTTCAGCACAATAACCTTTTCAGCATATTATATGATGTTTCAGTGATAAGAAACACTTAAGCATCTAAAGGGCAATTGCCTGATGGAGCCAAGCTTTTAAAAGCAATCTTTACAGAAGTGTTCATATATCAAAGGTACTCCGAAATAACCTTTTTATTATCACTCTTCAACAAAGTATCTACCCACTGGGCACAGACATCAGTTCAACATCTAGTTTTGATTTACATTTGGTTGAGTTGTCACCTAACATGTATTAAACTTGAAATCAACAAAATCCTTACATTATGTTGACGACTTTTTGCAAATCCAAATCCGTTTTCCACATTGTTTCAACGTCATCACAAATATTTTTGGGTTGAAATAACCTGGAAACAACATTGATTCAACCATTTTTTTCCCAAGTGGGCAAGGTTAACATTTCTAGCTGTGACTAGCACCAAATGTCTATATACCAGTGGGTTAGAACAGGGGTTATCAAACCTCTCCTCGGGAAGCCCCAGCTCCTCGGGAACCCCCAGCATGTATAACTATTCCAGAGCTAGCACACCTGGGGTGTGTTCTGCAGGACACAAGGTTTGGAAAGGATCAGGCAGAAGCATGTTATGTCAATCTGGACTCAGAGGTAGACGTAACATAGTACACATACATTTGTTCCCCTTCATTTAGTACGATATGTTACATTTTTTTGTATGAAATGCATTCATTTGTGGATGTCCATCATCAATTTCTTATGATATGTTACGCCCTCCAATTCGTAAATGTTACGAATTGCCAATACGTATGGTAGCAGAATTTGATGATATAATTTTAAAGCGCGGAAACATGACGTAATGCCGCATCACTTTCCTAGCATATAGAGTAGAATGGATCATGTGCTCTTCATATGTGAGAGGAAACATTTTCTCCATGAGCAATAAATTGTGAATGTAACGCAGTATTACATCATACTTCCGGGGTCAGTCCCCTATTCTTTTGAATGGGCTTGACAATTATATCACCAAATTCGTGAAAATGGGTTCATTTAAGATAAATATATACTGTACTGCACAGTTATATTTGTGTTTGTGGATGAATTTAGTTCTGCGCTACGTTTTTGCCCTTTACAGACCATTTAAAAACCCCATAAAAGTAATAAACAAAACTATGCAAGACTACTTCCTGGAAAATGATGCTTCATTTTAAAAGTATATTCACATAGGCATGTGTTTATGCATATATCCATTACTTAATGCTGAATATTTAATGTACAGATGTCGGATCTTAATTTGACCCCTTTCGTCGCAGGAAAATAATCCTGCAGCAGGAGGATTTTAATACCTGAACAAATATGTAGAATAGCTGCCAGGGGGCAGCTGGAAGAAGTGTTTGTATACAATGTACCTACATTGGATCTTATGTAGGCTATGTGCAGGCTACAGCGCATCTCGTGTGAATTCTTATGTGGATCATAATAAAGTATTTTTTGTTAGGGAAAATCTGTTTGTTTTTTAGATCAATTGTTTTATTATATGTTGAAAGCAAGCAATAGGTTGAATCAATTACTGGTTTCCTCAGTGCTTGTGTGGTCCAGTGGTTACTGCCACTGACCCCGGCACACATTTGCCAGATTCGGCATGAGTTTGAATCTGACACATTAATTTTTATTTTTTATTTTATTTCACCTTTATTTAACCAGGTAGGCTAGTTGAGAACAAGTTCTCATTTACAACTGCGACCTGGCCAAGATAAACGCATAGCAGTGTGAACAGACAACACAGAGTTACACATGGAGTAAACAATTAACAAATCAATAACACAGTAGAAAAAAAAGAAAGTCTATATACATTGTGTGCAAAAGGCATGAGGAGGTAGGCGAATAATTAAAATTTTGCAGATTAACACTGGAGTGATAAATGATCAGATGGTCATGTACAGGTAGAGGTAGAGATACTGGTGTGCAAAAGAGCAGAAAAGTAAATAAATAAACAGTATGGGGATGAGGTAGGTAAAATTGGGTGGGCTATTTACCGATAGACTATGTACAGCTGCAGCGATTGGTTAGCTGCTCAGATAGCAGATGTTTGAAGTTGGTGAGGGAGATAAAAGTCTCCAACTTCAGAGATTTTTGCAATTCTTTCCAGTCACAGGCAGCAGAGAACTGGAACCAAAGGCGGCCAAATGAGGTGTTGGCTTTAGGGATGATCAGTGAGATACACCTGCTGGAGCGCGTGCTACGGGTGGGTGTTGCCATCGTGACCAGTGAACTGAGATAAGGCGGAGGTTCACCTTGCATGGACTTGTTGATGACCTGGAGCCAGTGGGTCTGGCGACGAATATGTAGCGAGGGCCAGCCGACTAGAGCATACAGGTCGCAGTGGTGGGTGGTATAAGGTGCTTTAGTAACAAAATGGATGGCACTGTGATAAACTGCATCCAGTTTGCTGAGTAGAGTATTGGAAGCTATTTTGTAGATGACATCGCCGAAGTCGAGGATCGGTAGGATAGTCAGTTTTACTAGGGTAAATTTGGCGGCGTGAGTGAAGGAGGCTTTGTTGCGGAATAGAAAGCCGACTCTAGATTTGATTTTAGATTGGAGATGTTTGATATGAGTCTGGAAGGAGAGTTTACAGTCTAGCCAGACACCTAGGTACTTATAGATGTCCACATATTCTAGGTCGGAACCATCCAGGGTGGTGATGGTGATGCTAGTCGGGCGTGCGGGTGCAGGCAGCGAACGGTTGAAAAGCATGCATTTGGTTTTACTAGCATTTAAGAGCAGTTTGGAGCTTGTTTGGAGGTTAGATAGCACAGTGTCCAAGGAAGGGCCGGAAGTATACAGAATGGTGTCGTCTGCGTAGAGGTGGATCAGGGAATCGCCCGCAGCAAGAGCAACATCATTGATATGTACAGAGAAAAGAGTCGGCCCGAGAATTGAACCCTGTGGCACCCCCATAGAGACTGCCAGAGGACCGGACAACATGCCCTCCGATTTGCCACACTGAACTCTGTCTGCAAAGTAGTTGGTGAACCAGGCAAGGCAGTCATTAGAAAAACCGAGGCTACTGAGTCTGCCGATAAGAATATGGTGATTAACAGAATCGAAAGCCTTGGCCAGGTCGATGAAGACGGCTGCACAGTACTATCTTTTATCGATGGCGGTTATGATATCGTTTAGTACCTTGAGCGTGGCGGATTGCACAGGGGAGAAGGTACGGTGGGATTCGAAATGGTCCGTGATCTGTTTATTAACTTGGCTTTCGAAGACTTTAGATAGGCAGGGCAGGATGGATATAGGTCTGTAACAGTTTGGGTCTAGGGTGTCACCCCCTTTGAAGAGGGGGATGACCGCGGCAGTTTTCCAATCTTTAGGGATCTCGGACGATACGAAAGAGAGGTTGAACAAGCTGGTAATAGGGGTTGCAACAATGGCGGCGGATAGTTTTAGACAGAGAGGGTTCAGATTGTCTAACCCAGCTGATTTGTACTGGTCCAGGTTTTGCAGCTCTTTCAGAACATCTGCTGTCTGGATATGGGTGAAGGAGAAGCTGGGGAGGCTTTGGCAAGTAGTTGCGGGTGGGGCGGAGCTGTTGGTTGGGGTTGGAGTAGCCAGGAGGAAGGCATGACCAGCCGTTGAGAAATGCTCATTGAAATGTTCGATTATCATGGATTTATCAGTGGTGACCGTGTTACCTAGCCTCAGTCCAGTGGGCAGCTGGAAGAGGTAGATTTGGTTCTATGTGCGCTATTTCTTTGCTTCTCATTTTGAAGTTAGATTTTTGGGTCTTTTACTTTTGGTTTTGTACACCAACTTCAAACAGCTGAAAATACAATATTTTTGGTTATGGAAAATATATTTCATAGCAGTTTAGATGGTACAATGATTCTCCACACTATACAATATTTTTGGTAATGAAAAATATATTTCATAGCAGTTTAGATGGTACAATGATTCTCTACACTATATGCTTGTTTTGTCACATAAACTTAAATTAGGCAAACTATTAGAATTTTTACAACCAGGAACTTGCGGAACGATTTCTGCATAGTGCATCTTTAAAAAGATTTGTTGAACGTTCTCTGAGTGTTACTTACGTTTCCTTGTGGTTTTTATGGAAAGCTTTCTTAACGTTGTCGGAACCATGAGGAAACCTGTAGGAAACAGTATGCTGATGTACTGACATTTCCAAAGAAGAAAGTTGTTTGTTAATGTTCTTGGAATAATTTGAGAACATGACTTTAAATATAACCATGAGTAAATCTGTAGGAAACATTACGCTGAAGTACTGAAATTCCCACAGAAGAACGTTGCTTCTTGAACTATTTTAGAACATTATCAAAATGTAAATTAAATGTAACCATGTTTGGACTTTGAGGAAACGTTCTGTTAAAGTAATGAAATACCAAGCAACTATACTACAGCATTCCTAGAAAGTTGTGGAAAGGTTGTATGCAAAATAACCATAGGACAACCACGCTCTCACCAGGTTCTAAGAAACATGGTTTTCAGAACGTTATGAGCCGGGAGCTTGGCAGGAAGGAAAGAGGGATGGTAGAGGAGAGGAAATTGGCTTATTTTGGGAGCCTGTTGGTATGCCTGTTGGTGAGAGCTGTGGCTGTGGTTTAGCAGGTGGTGGGGGTCTTCCAGGTCTATGACATACAGTACATGTCACATACAATATTTTCCCTGTTTTCAGTCATATGAACAGGGAAGAAAGGGACCATCTGTGTGGCCATCTGTGAGGAATGGCCATCCCTACCTCTCACAACCACCATCACTTCCTCTAGGGAGGCATATATCCAGATCCAACCCTGTTAGGTAACAAAGAGGAACGATCCTCCCGCCGTCGCGCTGTCGTTACCCTGCAGACACAGTCATTTCATCCACATAGAGCCAATGAGAGATGGGACCGGAAAGGGCTGGCACACACACACTTACAAGTGGTATGTACACACTCCCACACATACAAATAAAACATAAATAGGATTCAATTGTATCGGTGATCTCTTACCATCATGGAAACTAATATTAATATACAGGTATCTTCTACAAAAAGGTATTTTTGATTCCAATATACTCTGTTGCATGTGTAGGCCTACTTACATTGAGTCGTAGAACCATTGCACTCTTGACTTTGGCAACCTGAAAATGCAAGCATTATGCAGACACCATTCATCATAAAGGCAGCATCCACCTGATTATATTTCAGGATGGGCTCCTCGTCCCTGATTTGCTCCCAGCTCACAGTCTGGTGACTCATCCTTGCCGTACCCCAGAGTTGAAAAGAGGGACGTGAAAATTCAACTCAAGAGTTGTAGGTCAGTCATTTTCTCCTCATTTTCTCTCTACCTCTCCAGGAGACAGGCATAATAAGACATGCATGGGGCATTAAATCAAGCCACTCATTTTCCATTGTCAAAATCTACTGCTTTATATTGTTGCACACAAACCTTGACATATGGCTATTGATCTAGACGTGATGATTGTATGTGACCTAGGTGGCGGAGGGAAATATAATTGTATTCCATTTCGTCTCTATTGTCTCTCTGAGGATAATGGTGATGCCTCTGCCGGACCCCCGGCTGTTCTGCTGGATGTCAGCTGTGAGGAGCTGGCACACTTCCGCTGCTGGCTATCTGACACTCCCTCTGGCCCGCAAGAAAACTAGCAGGTACCATCTACCTGAGTGTCTTCAACGGGTCCGTTTGCTAACAAAGAGCCCACTCGCACCCACAGGTCTTTCTTGAAAAATATATTTTTGATCTCAACAAGACTAACCTGGTTAAATAAATGTAAATAACCCATCTAGAATTCTGCTATTCAGATAGGAGGGGCAGGGGTCTAGGGACAGTTTAAGCATCTCAATTCTGACCCTGATACATCCCTCTTGAGGTGAAATGTTGTGTTGTGGTCCCGTATCGCTCAGTTGGTAGAGCATGGTGCTTGCAATGCCAGGGTTGTGGGTTTAATTCCCATGGGGGACCAGTATAGAAAAAAAAATGAAAAATATAAAATCCAAAAAGTGATTCCACATGCTAAGGTTGAGTATTATTCATATGGTGGTGGCAAATCAAATCAAATTGTATTTGTCACATGCTCCAAATACAACAGTGAAATGCTAACTTACAAGCCCTTAACCAACAATGCAGTTTTAAGAAAAATTCCTTAAAAATAAATAAATAAAAGTAACAAATAATTAAAGAGCAGCAGTAAAATAACAATAGCGAGGCTATATACAGGGGGTACCGGTACAGAGTCAATGTGCGGGGGCACCGATTAGTCGAGGTAATTGAGATAATATGTACATGTAGGTAAAGCTGCATTATGTAACTTTATGGGCAAGTCAATCAAATTCATATATAAATGTGTGTTATAGACCTGTCATTCTCACTGAAAGCAAGTCTAAGAAGCGGTAGATCTGTTCTATGTGTGGTATTTCTATGCTTCCTGTTCTTACGTTTTGTTTTTGCTTCTTTTACTTTTGATTTTTGTACACCAGCTTCAAACAGCTGAAAATACAATATTTTTGGTTATGTAAAATATATTCCACAGCGGGTTTAGATGACACAATTATTCTCTGCACTATACATGCTTGTTTTGTCACATAAACCGAAATTAGGCAAACTATTAGAATTTTTGTAACCATGAGATGGCGGTGCGATTTCTGCATAGTGCATATTTAATAACCCAGGATAATGCACCCTTTGATATAAAAGGTAGGTTCAGCCGTACTATTGCATGGGGAGCCGCTTGGTCACTGACTTGTTAATAGGCTTAGGCAGAACTACTCTACACTCACCTCCTCTCTACAATAACTCCCTTAGGAAAGCCTTTTGATGAGCACATTTTCTTAATGACCTGCCATTTGGTGATACTGTATATTGGGGTCAGCAGTGGTCCTCTCTATCATCACAGCTCAGGTTGGTCTTTCTATGCTGCTAAAGGGTAGAGAGATGGAGCCAGTGGAAACACACGAGGGCCTGTTATCCTCTGTTAATTTTCTGATAATTGTATTTATTGGACTGATTCTCTATTGGGGTGTGAGCCACTTAACACATATTCAACCCCCATCCAATCCAGGCTAAAGATATGGCCAGTTCTGATTCTAAACCTCTCTCTTGGGTGGACTGTGGAGTTATTGTCTCATCAATGGCCCCTCTCTTCATCACTACGGCTGCTTTTGGAGAGCTCTGATAACAAGTGTCCTGGGGAACCCACTCTGCCAATCGATCCTGATCCCACGCCTTGATGATCCTCAGAGAAGTACGCTTCAAAACATCTCACTCCCTTTTGACACAAAGCCACACTCACATACACAACCATTCACAAAGCTATCAAATCAACAAACTGTGTACAGCAGTCATAGAGTTTAGGCTTTTGACTTTTTCCAAAATGGATTCCAAAGAACATGAAGAAGAGGAACAGAACTACCTTTACCAACTGTGACCATGGTAACAGGGTGATCAGAAGAAAACAATGTGATTGATCAATCAAACACAGTGTGTGTGTGTGTGTGTGTGTGTGTGTGTGTGTGTGTGTGTGTGAGTGTGTGTGTGTGTGTGTGTGTGTGTGTGTGTGTGTGTGTGTGTGTGTGTGTGTGTGTGTGTGTGTGTGTGTGTGTGTGTGTGTGTGTGTGTGTGTGTGTGTGTGTGTGTGTATGGACATGTTTAACTATACTTGAAGAAGAGTAAACAAACAAACATTTTATCAACTGGGGACATATTGCTAGTCCCCACAAGGTCAAACGCTATTTCTAGGGGGTTTAGGGTTAAGGTTAAAATGTGTTTTAGGGTTAGAATTAGGTTTAGAATTAGGTTTAGGGTTAGGAGCTAGGGTAAGGGTTTGGGGTTAAGGTTAGGATTAGGAGTAAGGTTAGGGTAAGGGTTAGGTTTAGGGTTAGGGCTTAGGGAAAATAGTGTGTCCTCACAAGGGGTTCAAAACACATGACTAATTACTAATGATATACCGGCTCTATGTTCCGTATATGTGTGATGGGGAAAACCCTGAGCCTGCATTTCAACCCAAATAATGCCTCCAGCCTGATAGCCTTCCAGCAGGGCTATAAATAGAATTGAATAAGAACAAGTCCCCTAAGAGTGTATGGTCTGAGAGGGAAACCATGAAAACAAGCCCAAAGATACTGCCCACTGGGCAAAAACGGGTTGCGTCAACGTTGTTTTCATATCATTTCAACCAAAAAAGTCAATGTGATGACATTGAATCAACATGGCAAACTGATTGGATGTGAAAAAAGTAATTTCATTTTTTTAACCCAACTTTTTACCTAAATCCAATGAGATATGGTGAATTGTTTTGTTGGTTTCACGTGGAAGTCACTTTAGTTGACAACTTAACCAAATGTAAATCAAAACTAGATGTTGAACTGTGCCTAGGGGGTGGATTTTGGTACATCTGCCTTGTATCTGCCAGCTTTAAATTATGCAGTTCGCTTGCAGAGCACTTATCTGGCTCTTTCCTATATTTGTTTTTCTACCTCTTCCATGACCACCCCTCTTCTCTCTGTATATATACATACAGTTGAAGTCGGAAGTTTACATACACTTAGGTCGCAGTCATTAAAACTCAACCACTCCACAAATTTCTTGTTAACAAACTATAGTTTTGGCAAATCGGTTAGGACATCTACTTTGTGCATGACAAGTAATTTTTCCAACAATTGTTTACAGACGGATTATTTCACTTATAATTCACTGTATCATAATTCCAGTGGGTCAGACGTTTACATACACTAAGTTGACTGTGCCTTTAAACAGCTTGGAAAATTCCAGAAAATTATGTCATGGCTTTAGAAGCTTCTGACAGGCTAATTGACATCGAGGTTGGAGGTGGAGGTGTACCTGTGGATGTATTTCAAGGCCTACCTTCAAACTCAGTGCCTCTTTGCTTGACATCATGGGACATCATGGGAAAATCAAAAGAAATCAGCCAAGACCTCAGAAAAAAAATTGTATACCTCCACAAGTCTGGTTCATCCTTGGGAGCAATTTCCAAACGCCTGAAGGTACCACGTTCATCTGTACAAACAATAGTACGCAAGTATAAACACCATGGGACCATGCAGCCGTCATACCGCTCAGGAAGGAGACACGTAGTACCTACCATAACAGGTACAAAAGTATCTATATCCACAATAAAATGAGTCCTATATCGACATAACCTGAAAGGCCGCTCAGCAAGGAAGAAGCCACTGCTCCAAAACCGCCATAAAAAAGCCAGACTACAGTTTGCAAATGCACATCGGGACAAATATCGTACTTTTTGGAGAAATGTCCTCTGGTCTGATGAAACAAAAATAGAACTGTTTGGCAATAATGATCATAGTTTTGTTTGGAGAAAAAAGGTGGAGGCTTGCAAGCCAAAGAACACCATCCCAACCGTGAAGCACAGGGGTGGCTGCATCATGTTGTGGGGGTGCTTTTCTGCAGGAGGGACTGGTGCACTTCACAAAATAGATGGCATCATGAGGATGGAAATGACTTAAGGACAACAAAGTCAAGGTATTGGAGTGGCCATCACAAAGCCCTGACCTCAATCTTATAGAAAATTTGTGGGCAGAACTGAAAAAGCGTATGCGAGCAAGGAGGCCTACATACTGTACCTGACTCAGTTACACCAGCTCTGTCAGGAGGAATGGGCCAAAATTCACCCAACTTATTGTGGGAAGCTTGTGGAAAGCTACACGAAACATTTAACCCAAGTTAAACAATTTAAAGGCAATGCTACCGAATACTAATTGAGTGTATGTAAACTTCTGACCCACTGGGAATGTGATGAAAGAAATAAAAGCTGAAATAAATCATTCTCTCTACTATTATTGTGACATTTCACATTCTTAAATGAAGTGGTGATCCTAACTGACCTAAGACAGGGAATTTCTTTCTATGATTAAATGTCAGGAATTGTGAAAAACTGAATTTAAATGTATTTGGCTAAGGTGTATGTAAACATCCGACTTCAACTGTAGTGGCAAGACAAAGTATGTGAACCATTTGGAAATACCTGGATTTCTGCATAAATTGGTCATAAAATTTGATCTGATCTTCATCTTGGTCACAACAATAGACAAACACAGTCTGCTTAAACTAATAACAGACAAGCAAATATATGTTGTCATGTCTTTATTGAACACACCGTGTAAACATTCACAGTGCAGGGTGGGAAAAGTATGTGAACCCTTGGATTTAATAACTGGTTGACCCTCCTTTGGCAGCAATAACCTCAACCAAATGTTTTCTGTAGTTGTGGATCAGACCTGCACAACGGTAAGGAGGAATTTTGGACCATTCCTCTTTACAAAACTGTATGAGTTCAGCAATATTCTTGGGATGTCTGGTGTGAAGTGCTCTCTTGAGGTCATGCCACAGCATCTCAATCGGGTTGAGTTCAGGACTCTGACTGGGCTACTCCAAAGGCATATTTTCTTCTGTTGAAGCCATTCTGTTGTTGATTTACTTCTGTGTTTTGGGTCATTGTCCTGTTACATCACCCAACTTCTGTTGAGCTTCAATTTGCGGACAGATAGCCTAACATTCTCCTGAAAAATGTCTTGTCTTGGGAATTCATTTTTCCGTCGATGATAGCAAGCTGGCCAGGCCCTGAGGCAGCAAAGCAGCCCCAAACCATGATGCTCCTTCCACCATACTTGACAGTTGGGATGAGGTTTTGATGTTGGTGTGCTGTGCCTTTCTTTCTCCACACATAGGGTTGTGTGTTCCTTCCAAACAACTCAACTGTAGTTTCACCTGTCCACAGAATATTTTACCAGTAGCGCTGTGGAACATCAATGAGCCTTTTTGCAAGCTTCAGACAAGCAGCAATGTTTTTTTTGGACAGTGGTGGCTTCTCCTGTGATGTCCTCCCATGACCACCATTCTTGTTTAGTGTTTTACGTATCGTAGACTAGTCAACAGAGATGTTAGCATGTTCCAGAGATTTTTGTTAGTCTTTAGCTGCTTAACCTCATTGAACATTCTGCGCTGTGCTCTTGCAGTCATCTTTGCAGGACGGCCACTCCTAGGGAGAGTAGTAACAGTGCTGAACTTCTTCCATTTATAGACAATTTGTCTTACCATGGACTGATTAACATCAAGGCTTTTAAAGATAATTTTGTAACCCTTTCCAGCTTTATGCAAATCAACAATTCCTAATCTTAGGTCTTCTGAGATCTCTTTGGTTCGAGGCACGGTTCACATCAGGCAATGCTTCTAGTGAATAGCAAACTCAAATGTTGTGAGTGTTTTTTATAGGGCAAGGCAGCTCTAACCAACATCTCAAATCTCGTCTCATTGATTGGACTCCAGGTTAGTTGACTCCTGACTCCAATTAGCTTTTGGAGAAGTCATTAGCCTAGGGGTTCACATACTTTTTCCAACCTATACTGAATGTTTAAATGATGTATTCAATATAGAGAAGAAAATAATAATTTGTGCGTTATTAGTTTAAGCACACTAGGTTTGTCTATTGCTGTGACTTAGATGAAGATCAGATTAAATGTGATGACCAATTCATGCAGAAATCCAGGTAATTCCAAAGGGTTCACATACTTTTTCTTGTCACTATATATATATATATATATATATATATATATATATATATATATATATATATGGTGTGAAGCTAATCACCCCTCCTTAATCCCCCTCTTTCTTCACAGACATTTTTACTCCTCTTGGGCTGAGCACAAGGGTGTCAACCAATTGCTATGGGTGGTTGCTCACATAAGCAAGAGGAGGCAATTGCAGATATCACAAGCAGTCCATTCAGTCTTATCTCCCCTCCTCCATTTAATCCCCGTGCTTCAATACTTTGGCAAGAGTTGGGGATGGTGGTATTGGGAGTACTATCATAATTTCAAGGTTTCTCAGTATAGTCAGTGTTTCCCCTAGATTGGTTTTAACCTCAATACAGTTGTGGTTCAGATAACTCTGGCCACCCAACCCCGTTCTCAATATGCTCTGGGGAGGAGGTTAAAACATCACATACCAAACATCAGCTGACTAACAATGGTGCAACCATCAGGAAAGCATGAGCCTTAAAATCAATCTCCATGATTTTAGTCAGGTCTGGAGCGGTGGCACATCAAGTACTGATGTGATTCTCTCAAATCCTGCAGCAACGCCCAGGGATGAGATGTGAGGAAGCTTACTGCAACCACAGTATCTCCCAAATAACATACCAGGGCTCTTCTCCCACAACCCAACTGCAACAAGGAAGCATCCAGACCTGAGAGAATGAATTGTAGTCTGCCACCAGTCTCATTGTAAAGAGGCACTTACTGCACAGGGGTGTGTAGACATTGATGGAGGAATGGAGGCTACAGGAAGCTTTACCACCATCAGTGGTTATTAATGGACCACATTATTCATGAATGAAGTGGATAAGAAATGTAAATACGGCAAGTAATCATTAGCCTATGTATTTTACAACAGACAGACTGTAATATCAGTTTTATTGAAGTGACATATGCTAAGCATAAAATGACGTCAGTAAAGCTTATTGTTTAGTAGGCTCTATGGAATAGCATTCTATTGGTGGTCAAGTAATTTCCCTCAGTAAAAGCATTTGTTACAGCTACGAAATAAAACGCAATCTATTCACTCAACCTCGTCTTCGGGAACGTTTTCAAAAATCTAGATAAAAAACTCTGCTCCATCGGGTCATTTTTATACAAATAGCATCATATTGCATACAATAGGTCTATGTGATACAATTCGATACTTTTCTATTTCAAATACATTTTCAATGAGATTATTCAAATAAACTGAAGCCCAGCGCTC
Source organism: Oncorhynchus clarkii lewisi (assembly GCF_045791955.1). Lineage (NCBI taxonomy): Eukaryota > Metazoa > Chordata > Actinopteri > Salmoniformes > Salmonidae > Oncorhynchus > Oncorhynchus clarkii. Next base: position 29,755,220 of record NC_092152.1, read on the forward strand.
TATACATTTTTAATCATAAGTGATAGAGAATCTGTGATTTAGAACCAGCCAGTCCTCATATGTATACATAATGTTATTTTATTCATGTAACTGCATTTTACAAAAAAAATCTTTAATTGATGCACCCTGAACTGCAATACGTGAAATGTAGCCTATTGCTTACAATAGATGCAGACCTTTAAAAAACCGTAGCAAGCCTACCTGAGATTTCAGCCCTCTATTGAAGGAAGATGTCAGGGAATGATGCGGACTAATTTTATACTGTACTGGAATCAACCGCAAACCGTTCATTGCGCATGCAACGCCTGTCACAAGCCATTTTTTTTTGTCAAGGGGTGCTTCTCAATTCCTATAACACAGTCGCCAGGACCAATCTCCACACTATACGCCCTGCGTGGGCTCCTCTCCTCAGTGGTAAGCCCTTGGTACCCTGGGAAGGAGACCCCTGCATCCATCTAGGCTATCATTGATGCTCAAGTAGTGGACTCTTACCTGGTTATACTTTAAATTAGTCTTCGTTTCGTGTTTCTAAATTGCAACTTACTATTTAATTGATTGGCTACACTGGGCCAATGAAAGTAAACACTTTCAGTTAAACGGTCTAATAGCCTAGACGTCAACCTTATTTTCATGGATGCTCAATCAGCCTGCAGATCGGGGTAACATATGAAGTTTTTGTTTTCCCTCCATCAAAAGGCCACATTAGTTGCATGTCTGTGTTTTATATGCAAAATCAACTGGCCATGGTCATCAACACCATTTTGTCGCTAGAGGCTCATCGTTATACTATTGCCACACTTTATCCTCGATTTTTGGTCTTAAATTGATTTGTGCATGTTAAATGGTTTGCCCGTCTCTAAATGCCTTTCACCGCATCTGATTTTACAGTTGCGGTATAACTGAGGATTCATTGTGTATATATAAGGCCATCTATTGGACAGAATATTTATTACAGCTCAGAGACGACCTCTTGTAGGTCACATGGTGCACACACACACTTTACCACTAGAAGTCACCTGACACTCCCTACACAGTCCGTGCAAAAATGTCTGCGCACTTATCATATGGAAGAGTAAATTTAAACATTTTGAGGGAAGCAGCGCGGAAGGAGCTCCGTGAGTTTTTGGACAAATGTGGAGGAAGCAAGGTAAAACGTCTGGATTAAAAGTTTAGAGATTACAAACTCATTTACCTTGTTTTAATCTGAATGTTTCTGTTCAACACTAGCTAGCATGCTAAACTATCATCCACATAAACAATGATGGGGTTGTTGTGGTACATAGTAATCCACATAGTTAGTAACGTTAGCTAGCTAGCTAGCAGTTAGATGCAGTGGATTCAAGTGTCAACTTTGGACCTCAAATAGTGTTTATGTGTCAAAAATTGTTGTTGACTGTCCATAGGCTATTGTGTGGGATGAATACCTGACTGGACCCTTTGGATTGATAGCACAATATTCATTGTTGAAGGTAAGACTGACTAAAATGTGTACTTCTGTGTGTACTGTAGACCTACAGTAACACTTTTATAAGGGGGTCTGACAGAAAAGCAACAATGAATGCTTGTGTTTGCATAGGCTTTAGAAGGCTCACATTACAGCAAGAGCAAAATGCCAAACTGGTTGTTGACAGATCTGTGTCTTCTTTATATCCTCCAGGAACATGAGGTGGAGAAGATGTTCACCCTCAAAGGGGGGCGTCTCCCTGCTGCTGACGTGAAAAATATAATCTTCTTTGTCCGTCCCAGGCTTGAGCTGATGGATATTATAGCTGAAAATGTAATCAGGTCAGTATCTCACTGGCACTAAACACTTTTGATATTGATTTTGGAGTAATGCTGCAGCCAGTATTGCATATGGGTGGATGTGAATGTGGTTTAATTACCCTCATATAGCGTATCTCTTGTGTTCAATGTGTGTTTCTGCAGTGAGGATAAGATGCATTCCCCACGTGATTTCCACATGTTGTTTGTGCCACGGCGGAGCATGCTCTGTGAGCAGCGGCTGAAAGAGCAGGGGGTCCTGGGCTCGTTTATCAACATAGACGAGTACATCCTAGACCTCATCCCCTATGATGGAGACCTGCTCTCCATGGAGTCTGAGGGGGCATTCAGGGTAAGTTAGGACAGGGACATGCACATAGACACTACACACGTCCCAGTGTATGCATATGCCCAGTAAGGCTCAGGTACAAAGCTATATTTTGTATTGTACGGTGTAATTACCCATTCATGTGCCCCGCCTGGCTCCTTTAGGAGTGCTATCTGGAAAGTGACCAGACAAGTCTGTACCACACTGCCAAGGGCCTTATGACTCTCCAGGCTCTGTATGGGACCATCCCCCAGATATTTGGGAAAGGGGAGTGTGCACGGGTGAGTATTGGAAAGGCTTCATTTGGAGTTTAAATGTCCACATTTTGTTTTAAAACAAACAGTCAACTCTTGGATTTGCATTGTGTTGGAAATTAAACTAGTGTCTTTTTCCTGTGAAGCATGTAGCTAACATGATGCTTAGGATGAAAAGGGAGTTTGCTGGCAGCCAGACTCAGATCCTACCTGTGTTTGACTCACTGCTGCTGCTGGACCGCAATGTAGACCTGCTCACCCCTTTGGCCACACAGCTCACATACGAGGGCCTCATTGACGAAGTCTATGGAATTACCAACGGTGAGGATGGGCCTCTGTTAATGCATGAAAAATCAATAAGCTAAATACAGACATATTCAATGACATATAGATTCAAATACAGACATCTTGAGAGGTTTCTGTCGATTTGTGTATGTGGTTTTGTGACCTTTGTCTGCATGTTTGTCTATTCTGTGTGCATGCGTCTGCAAACAGGTTATGTGAAGTTGCCTCCTGAGAAGTTTTCTGCCCAAAAGAAGCAGGGTGAGGCGGGTAAAGACCTGCCCACAGAGCCCAAGAAGATGCAGCTCAACTCAGCAGAGGAGCTATATGCTGAGATACGGGACAAAAACTTCAATGGCGTAGGGGCTGCACTGAGCAAGAAGGCCAAGATCATCTCCGCTGCATTTGAGGTTGGCCTCATCCCAACACACACTCACAGACACACACAGACAGGGCAGGCCGACTGTTGAAAACCACTCAGATAAGTCCTAATGCCAGACCACATAAGCTAGAGTTGTCATCAACTTAACAATTTGAGCCAAGCTCGGTGAGCTGAAGCCCGAGCCCAGGCCCCGTCCAACATCACAGACATGTTATGAACCTGGAAAAAAGCCATCGGTTTTTGAAAATATGTTGATTTAAACTGATGTTGAGAACAATGCGGCGGAGGCGAGCGGCAGCGGAGTGAAGAGATGAGTCCTTGTCTTAGAAAGGCTAGGGGTTTCTTTCTTGGAACATATGGGAATTGGCTCCAATTTCATTAATATGATTAAAATACTATATGCCAATCCCTCAGCCATAGTTATAACAGGCAATATCTAATCTGCTCCGTTCAGAATCACTAGAAGCAGCAGACAAGGCGATTGAATTCCACCACTGCTATTCTTATTATCCATGGAACCTCTGGCCCAGGCAATTCGTCAATCTCTAAAATCTACTGATCACTTCATCTCATTATACACAGAAGATATTTTACGATATCTAGACAATGTATCTCAATCGCATCGAAATGCATTGAAGGTCATAGATAAATTCAGCTCCATCTCAAGTTGTAAAATAAATCTAACCAAATCAGCCCTACTGCCTCTCAAGACCCCGATGGAGGACTCCATCTCTACTTATAGAATCCAATCGTTTCCCATTTTAAATATTTGGGAATATCTCCTTCTTTAAATGAAACCATTGGTAGAAACTTTAACAGAGCGCTCAAATCAATTAAATCCGACCTCAGTAGATGGAATAATAGTCCAGTTGCTTTAACCGGTAGAATATCTATTGTCAAAATGACTATACTGCCATGGCTGAATTTCTGTAGTTCAATGCTTCCCATGGCGCTCCCTCTTTTGGCTATTGGGATAAAATTCATAGTGTGGTTATAAAATGTATATGGCAAGGTAAACGATCACGGATAAAATTAGCACATTTACAAGAGGGAAAGACGTAGGAAGATTCCATACCAAACTTCAAATTGTATTTCCAGCCACTAGCTTTTTGCCCCGTCCTAAATTGGTTTAGACAAGATTCTTCTGCCCCCGGGCTGAATATATAGAGAAATATGGTGTCTGGAAGAGGTGGTCTTCTCTGATATACATATATATATATACCTTAAACAATGTAAACTACGCTTTGGTCCTATTATTGCTCACACAATTTTTATTTGGTGCAAAATTGATAAAACAATGTACAGTTGAAGTCAGATGTTTACATACACTTAGGTTGCAGTCATTAAAATTTATTTTTCAACCACTCCACAAATTTCTTGTTAACAAACTATAGATTTGGAAAGTCTGTTAGGACATCTACTTTGTGCATAACACAAGTAATTTTTCTAACAATTGTTTACAGACAGATTATTTCACTTATTGTTGACTGTATCACAATTCCAGTGGGTCAGAAGTTTACATACACTAAGTTGACTGTGCCTTTAAACAGCTTGGAAAATGACATCATGGGAAAATCAAAAGAAATCAGCCAAGAACTCAGAAAAAAAATTGTAGACCTCCACAAGTCTGGTTCATCCTTGGGAGCAATTTCCAAACGCCTGAAGGTACCACGTTCATCTGTACAAACAATAGTACGCAAGTACAAACACCATGGGACCACGCAGCCATCATACAGCTCAGGAATGAGACGCGTTCTGTCTCCTAGAGATGAACGTACTTTGGTGCGAAAAGTGTAAATCAATCCCAGAATAAAAGCAAAGGACCTTGTGAAAATGCTGGAGGAAACCGGTACAAAAGTATCTATATCCACAGTAAAATGAGTCCTAGATCACCATAACCTGAAAGGCTGCTCAGCAAGGAAGAACTCACTGCTCCAAAACCACCATAAAAAAGCCAGACTACAGTTTGCAAATGCACGTTGGGACAAAGATCGTACTTTTTGAAGAAATGTCCTCTGGTCTGATGAAACAAAAATAGAACTGTTTGGCCATAATGACCATTGTTATATTTGGAGGAAAAAGGGGGAGGCTTACAAGCCAAAGAACACAATCCCAACTGTGAAGCACGGTGGTGGCAACATCATGTTGTGGGGGTGCTTTGCTGCAGGAGGGACTGGTGCACTTCACAAAATAGATGGCTTCATGAGGCGCAAAAACTATTTGGATATATTGATGCAACAGTCAGGAAGTTAAAGCTTGGTCGCAAATGGGTCTTCCAAATGGACATTGACCCCAAGCATACTTCCAAAGTTGTGTCAAAATGGCTTATGGATAACAAAGTCAAGGTATTGGGAGTGGCCATCACAAAGCCCTGACCTCAATCCTATAGAAAATTTGTGGGCAGAACTGAAAAAGCAAGCTTGTGGAAAGCTACCCAAAACGTTTGACCCAAGTTAAACAATTTAAAGGCAATGCTACCAAATACTAATTGAGTGTATGTAAACTTCTGACCACTGGGAATGTGATGAAAGAAACAAAAGCTTACATAAATCATTCTCTCTACTATTATTCTGACATTTCACATTCTTAAAATGAAGTGGTGATCCTAACTGACCTAAGACAATACATTTTTACTAGGATTAAATGTCAGGAATTGTGAAAAACTGAGTTTAAATGTATTTGGCTAAGGTGTATGTAAACTTCCGACTTTAACTGTAACTGGGAATCAAAATGGCCTTCTCGCACTCCAATATTTCACAATAATGCCTTGGGATTTGGAGGGCAGCCATCTGCATCCGTCTATGATATATTTTTGAATCTCTCAATCAATCATAGAAGATTACTGCTGGCAGGCAGCATTGCTGTGAACAAAATAGTTTCCTTTAAGATGGCAACCACCTCACTCTCACCCATTTTAAGAAGTGGATACAGTTACTATTGGAAGTTATAACATTAGTGTTATTAGGTGGAGTGGGAAGCATGGTTTCCGGGTGTGGCGGGAATGGGTTATCTTTGTAGGCATTTATTTGATTGTTTTTGTACCTGTAACCCCCCTCTGAAAAATAAAAATAACCAAACTGATAAAAAATGTTGGTCACAAAAAAATTTAAGAAAAGCGAGGATTCAGGAAAATTCACCTTTATGATCAACAACTGTTAAATATGACAGGCTTTATAAAACATCCATATAGCTTCAGAAATTAGACAGATCCTGCTGCTGTTTCCTGTCTTTGAGTAAAAACTGATTCCGTGAGCTCCACAACATGTCGACTAAAGCAATCGCATCTCACAAATGCATCGGTTTTTAGAATTTTTGCAATACATAATAAAGGCTTTAAAACTAGTTTTTGTTAGAACAGACTCTGGGATTTCTTAAAATGTGTTTTTAGTGTTGTTTACACTGTTCCAAACGGTAACAAAATTAATTCAACTGACCTGTTTGGCACCTGCTCCTACCCTCCTTGTTGTTCCTCTTCTTGATCGTCTTCTTATTGTTATTATTAGTATTACAATTATTATGAATATCATTGTAATAGCCTACTAAGTATTATTATTATTAGTCCTATTAGGCTATAGTAGCCTGGTATAAGATATCCACTATCGAGCTGTGAGAGCATGTCATTTTTTAGCTGTCTTAACGTAACTTACTTCAGTATATCTCAATCAATTAATCATTCATCATGTCATCACACAGCATACACATTGTTGGTGCCTGTGCCTGCTCGCTGCTGAGAAGAAGAGAGATTTAGAGAACGTAGTAGTGGAGTCCAAGGTGCACTAGTAGTCGAACAGATACGCAAGGTCTTTTTTTGTTTGTTACATGATTCGGACCCGACTCAATTCGGATAAATTCTGGTCCAGCCCAAGCCCATTCAGTACTGTTGAGCTCATCAGGTACAGGCTGAAAATGACAAGTCTTTTCTAAAGCTAATTTAAGTCGCTTTGGATAAGTGCGTCTGCTAAAACTACTCTAATGTAAATGTAATTACATTGGCTACCGATTTTCTCTAATCAAATCAATTTGTGTTCTTATTAATCACCTTCGATGTGCCAGGTAGACTTTTCAGAAGGTGGATTTCCAGTGGTAAAAAGTAAAGCCAGCTGACAGTATTATCGACTAAGACCGTAAAACAACATTTTTATGACACAAGAATGTCAGATAAGAGCAACAAAAAAAGCAGTTTTCTACTGTGTTTAGGTCATCTCCCTACAGGCCTACATTTCTGTCAGCAAGATACCTTTTTGGCATCATAACTGTCACTGGATGCTTTGCATGTGATAATTAGGCTGACGTCCCACACCGATGGGTGTTGATGTATTCTTACATTTCTGTCCTGCCCAAACCTGTTCCTAATCCAAGTTTATGTTCTCTAGTTGGATGATTGTATCAGTGAGAGTATCAGCTGTTCTCCAGCCAACAAGCCCTTTTCTTACTACTGTTATGCCTACATGGCAGCAGTCTATACGATATGTTTCATCTGAAATCATCCCAACATCTTTGCTTTGAGCTTAATGTCTGTTTATTGTGTAGGTGAGAGGTAGATATTTTTGTTGTTGTAATTTCCTACGTGATTGTAGTCATCTCAAACGGTTCTCACATTTCACATCATCCGTATGTTACGCTACACAGTCCTTGTTAAAAATCTATCATACATTTTCCTTGTTTCAAACCTCCAGCATCCAGTATCTGACTCATGGTAATGTGTGATTTTTAAACTGTCTACGACTGACCTGTCAACTTTTCCCCCAGTGTTTTAATGTTATTTAATTGAATTTGTTTTGCAGGAGCGGCACAGTGCCAAAACAGTGGGCGAGATAAAGCAGTTTGTGTCCCAGCTGCCCCACATGCAGGCAGCACGGAGCTCACTGGCCAATCACACCTCCATAGCTGAGCTCATCAAGGACATCACCAGTGAGAAAAACAACCTTTACTCCTCCTTTCATGTCCAACTAACACCCCTCCATTCTATCTGTCTTTCTTCCTGATACAAGATATACCTACAGTATAATCCGATCTTGATAGAATTGAATGTGGTAGAGTATATCAGTATGTCATGTATGTGTGGCATACAGTTTAGAGTAAGACGGCTGTTGATACTCTGTAACGGAGGTAAATGGATATTCTCTCTCTCTGATACAGCGTCTGAGGCCTTCTTTGATAACCTGACAGTGGAGCAGGAGTTTATGACTGGAGTCGATACAGACAAGGTAGGTACACAATGTTTTCAGTGCTTGATGGACATGTGGTTAGCTGTAATATTGTAAGCTGCTGCTGGGGGGACGCAAACAAAAGATACATTTAAAAAAAAAAAAAATGGAGAGTTAGAATAGTAGAATACACAAGGTGGAATGTTGAAATGTAGTAGTGCATCACCAGTTCTTCTCTTCTAACGTCTCAATGTGACTTATCAGTGTGGGTTACTGACTCCAGGGTCAGTTTGGACATCTTATTGACATGAAGATAAATAATTTGGTGAGATGCCTTTCACACCATGCAATGTTATTAGAACTGAGTTTGGGTATTGGACAGTTGACTTGATCTTACATGTCTGCCATGTCTTTGTTCTAGAAAGGTGATAATGGAAGACAATAAACAAGCCTGTTGTAGCAGAATGAGGGCGGAGTTTGTTTGAGAGGCTATTTACACCTTGTAGTATTCGTGGCCGAATGATTACTGACCAGGCATGCAGGGCATGTGCCCAGTGACCCTGATTTTGTTAGTCACTCTCACTCCGATATCATATGAACATGGCATAAGTCAGTTATGGTATGTTCAGTTATGCCATGTTTTAAAAACTGCAACATTTTCTCTCCACCCCATAGCAAACTTTGTAGAATTATAGGAAACTTGCTTTAAAACGGCAACATTTTCTCTCTGCCCCATGGCAAAATGTGTACAATTTCACAAAATGTGCTTTAAAACCATGGGCGTAGAGGGGGCTCACTTAAATGTTTTACCAGCAAGGTGGGGGGGCCCCAAAACCAATTCTTGCCTAGGGCCCCCAAAAAGCTAGGGTCGACCCTGAAAGCTGCCTTCACTAAATAAATATATTTTTGGGCTGTGTGTGTGTCAGTGTGCGTGCGTGCGCACTAATTTCTAGTCTTGCTAAAACATCCCCTATTTCCCATTCCACAGGTTAACACATACATAGAGGACTGCATCGCCCAGAAGGATCCCCTAATCAAAATCCTGCGGCTGGTCTGTATGCAGTCGGTCTGCAACAATGGCCTCAAGCAGAAGTTGTTGGACTACTACAAGAGGGAGATTCTGCAGGTGCATTTTTTCTTCTGATTACATTACAATAAGTCAGTGGTTTTAAACGAGTGATGGTTATTTTGAAGATGTGATGAATGCTACTGTGGCAACATGATTGACCTGTGCTGTTTTTCTCCAGACTTATGGATATGAACACATGCTTACCCTCAACAACCTGGAGAAGACGGGTCTTCTGAAGCCCCAGACAAGCACCAGGAATAACTACCCCACCATCAGGAAGACACTCAAACTCTGGATGGAGGATGCCAATGAACAGGTGAATGAATCCCATGAGAGAGACATAATGCAATCTGGGAGAGGGGATGGGGATTAACACTAACTCCGGTGTAACAACACTGTAATTATTCTAGTGACACGTTAGTAATATAGTCATTGCTTAGTAATTGCACAATAATGGAGTTGAGTTGTTTTTGTCATTAAGAAAGTTGAGAGAAAAAATGTATTTGTATAACAACGTTCCCAAAAGTCACGTGTAGTTTTTCCTCTGACTGTGAGAGTGGGATTTGTATGTAGTATTGTCTGTACTGATACCCAGCTTGTGTGTGTCATCTTCATCCAGAACCCAAACGACATCTCCTATGTGTACAGTGGCTATGCTCCTCTTAGCATCCGTCTGACCCAGGTGTTGGCCAGGCCCGGCTGGCGCAGCATCGAGGAGGTTCTGAAGATGCTCCCTGGTCCACACTTTGAGGAGAGACAACAGCTGCCTGCTGGTCTCCATAAGAAACGTAAGGACTGCAGGAGACCAAGGCAGCCAGTTGCTCTCTTGCTCAACAAGCTGATCTATTGACAGGCAGGGTGAATGATCACCGGTGTGGTGATCTGCTGGCTGTAGATAAGAACGGGCTTTTTCCCTGTCCTGTCAGATGTCTTAGAGCAGCAGTTGATTTATTGTACACAGTGAACCAAACTGGACCTTACCATTAAGTGTGTGTCTGTCTGGGTAATTGTTTGTGTACATGTATTTGTTTATGACAGAGGAGGGGAAAAGGCACTGGTGACCAGGGTGTGGAATATCCCTCTCATCTTAAGCATTATAACTGTGGGTTACTGACTTCAGGGTCAGTTTGGACATCTTATTGACATGAAGATAAATAATTTGGTGAGATGCCTATCACACCATGCAATGTTATTAGAACTGAGTTTGGGTATTGGACAGTTGACTTGATCTTACATGTCTGCCATGTCTTTGTTCTAGAAAGGTGATAATGGAAGACTGACAAAAAACAAGCCTGTTGTAGCAAGAGGAGGGCGGAGTTTGTTTGCGATTTGAGAGAATAGTGTGTTGGTGGGGACTTTTTTTTATGTTGGCTTTTATTTAACTAGGCAAGTCAATTAAGAACAAATTCTTATTTACAATGACGGCCTACCCCGGCCAAACCCGGACGACGCTGGGACAGTTGTGCGCCGCCCAATCACGGCCGGATGTGATACAGCCTGGATTAGAACCAGGGAATGTAGATGCAGTGCCTTAGACCTCTGCACCACTCGTGAGCCCAAGGATCTGGGTCAAAACAAACATATTCTGCTAAGTAATGATAATTTGGTGGGTGCTTTATATTTGTCCTGTTTCATACATGTACAAGTGTGTATTATACGTATGTGTGAAATGGAAATGTATTTTTTTCCATATCCCAACTCCCCCTGAGACACTATCTGAGAATGGTGCACCCTTTGATCTCCACCCTGTTTGACTGTGCTTTCCCCACCCACAGGCCAGCAGGGGGAGAACAGGACCACACTGGTGTTCTTTCTGGGAGGGGTGACGTACGCGGAAATCGCTGCCCTGCGCTTCCTGTCTCAGATGGAGGATGGTGGCACAGAATACATCATTGCCACCACCAAGCTCATCAATGGTACGAGCTGGATCAAATCCCTAATGGACCGCCCTGAGGCTCAGGCCTCCTGAGTCTGCTGTCTGCCCCCTCAGGGGGAACAGATGCACTGCTGGACCCAACAAATATTCGGAACAAAAGAGCTTGCCGCTTGTTTTTAATGTCCATATTCCAGCTCTCTGCCAGTGTGTCTGATTGAGCTCAGCAGAAGTCAGCTCCTCAAGCTTCCTCTGCAACTCTCACAGCTTGCTAAATGTAGTTCTCCATTGTCACCTGTTGTGGTCACTGTATTGAGCCAAGAAGATGTCCTCTTACTTGGGGCATGATCATATGAAAGGTTCTAAGATCTTTGTAAAATAATAATACTGTATTTATACAGAGGCTGAAATGTAGTTGTTTGTATTATTATTATTATTATTGTTTATTAGTGATTTCAACCTATATATTGTGTTGTACAGTATAGGGCTTTTCTCTCTCCTTTCCAGTATTTGTGTAAAAAAATCCTGTAAATAAAATGTGTAATTGACAGCTTATTACTGCATTTATAACCAGAGTTAACCTCAGGTCTCTAAAACACTGACCATTTAAACATTTATTCTTCCACTCTACAATGTGACCAAATGTCTGATGTACAGCAGACTTTGGCTGCACCTCCATTACACTATGGAGCCCCTCCTTGCTCCACCTTCAACATGTAGGATCTAAAATCCTTGATAACGATTAATTAGGCTACATGTATTGTTACTTTATGAGTTGTTTATGCTGTAGAAGAAAATTAAGATGGGACAGAATGATGCAGGCAGGGAGGAGTGGAGCGGAAAGGTTTTGAGCCCAGTCAGCCTTCAGCAGTCCAGCTCTCTCAAGGAAAAATTAAATTAGCCCAATAACAGGCCTCCCGATCAGCCGATAATCGCCCTCTGCTGTCTGGATATCTTACCCCATAAAGGTCCATGATTTGACAGCGCAGGACGCTGATTGAATTTGGAGGCCATTTGCTCCGTGTTCCGGGTAGAGGATAAGTGCGGGGGAGTTGGGTTTGATCTCTTAGCTAGATCAATGGTTTGTCCGTGCACTGCGCTATGCTCAGCGGGGTATTGTAGTCGGTGGGGGACGGGTATTGACAGGCTGACAGCAGTCTGAGATTTTTGTGAATTCACAGTCCAGATCGAAAATAATATATATTATCTTCAACCTATAGCGAAGAGTCAGGAACTGAGTGTGAAATATCATATGAAGATATATGTGGTATGGCATTTTCTTTCCGGTTTGTCAAATGCATGATAACACACAATTGAACACATCGAAACCCGTGCACTGGGAGCATCTGCAACAGATGCGATTTCCAAGAAGTTCAAAATAGGCTACCAATAGGCTTCCGATTGGGTAAGTAGCCTAACCATTTTTAGGCCGTTTATAAATACTGACAACGTTGTAACGATATGTTGAATGAGTTCATTAGTTGTATCCATGTCCAGTTATAAACTTTCAGATACTTGAAAAAAGCATAAACTGTATAGTTTAGTAAACAATTTGATAATAATACAGATGATATAGGTTATCAAAGCAACAACAAAAATGACTTTAGCTGAGAAAGAAGTGGGGCTTTGCTGTTTTTGGTGCACCATCCGTTAAATAGTTCCTTCTGAATAAATGTGTTTAGGCTATTGCTATATTTTGTTTTAGAGCTCTATTCGATCCATATTGCGGAAGTTCAGCGTTACAGCGTGATTGAAATTTTGTCAATGTTCGAGCGTCAGCGGAGGCTGCATTCAAGGTAAACGCTGCATCTGTCGGAAATGACCTTAAAATATATATTGCGCAATGCAACGCTTCAGTGATACAGATTGAATAGAGAGAGCCCTTAGACTTACATTATTTTGACTTTTGTAGGCCTACAACCTTTCATAGGCCTATATAATCGAAGTTGTATCGTCTACAAGTGCAGGGAATTTGTGCTATTTGTGCACTGTAAAATGTGCATGTGGACGATAGACAGGATATCTATAAAGGAATTACATTCCCTGAGAGAATTTAAAAAATAAATACATTTGAAGATCATATCAATCGATAAAGTTGCTTAATTACTTTCTGAGTGGGGGAACCATCCACTCCAGTGTTTACAAACAGCAGCTCTTCTCCTTATTGGTTCTCTAAAATATTTTGTATCGTTACAAATAATTATTGTTTTTTTTTGACAAGCTATAAGCCATTACTGTATTCTTCAAATATCATGGGGTATATTTCAGTAGTTGAAATTACCAATAAGATATACAGACTACTTCTTGTAGCTCGTATGTGTCTGAAGTAAATGTATGATAATTTGCGATGAGTGAGACCAAAAGCATTTGGAGCAATTTGCAAATATATTATGCATAAGGTAATGGTTTGACTATTGCAGTTTTTAGCCATGCATATGAGTTGCTGATATAGGTTCTACTGTATACCCAATGGGGGACCAAATTAAAATCCTTTAAATCTTTTCAGGGCCTGGGATTGCAGAGCAGACAGATCCTGCAAACTACATCACTCATTGGGTGATTGAATACCTGTACGAGATGGAGCCAATGTTTGTCTGCTTCCTTCGGACCTTTAAAGAACTTCTGAAAGTTGTTCTCTTCGGTTACACAGTGTTGTTAGGCGCTTTGCTCTTAGCAGGCTGGACAACATACTTCATGGTTGCAAAATAAAAAGGGGGACTTGATGAGTTTCTCTATTATAGTGTGACTGTTATAAAAGCACTTGTGTAGGCCTATTGTTGTTCAAAATAGCCAGACTAGGTCTACAGCCTAATAATAATAATTACGGATATAACCGGCTTAAGCAGGTTTCCAGATAATAGCAGAAGCAGGCTATGTTGTATGACATCGTATAGAACATTTGTTTATCTGTTATTATGGTGCGGGGGGGGGCTGGTTCGCAAAGGGAAGAAAGTTCCCATCATAATGCTTTGGTCATGTGTTCATGGTGTAAACTTGTTTCTTAGCCATGTTTCTAAGAGGATGGATTTCCCTGTGTGCAAACTCAAATTATTATGTACTCATTAAACATTTCAAATAAAATGCACAGCGTAGCTAACTCAAAGTTTGCGCTGATCGTGGCGCTGTCCATGGTGCTGAAAGTTTAGTGTGCCGCAAACGCAGAACAAGGAATTACAGCAGGCGAAGTCTTCATCTGCAGCTAAATTACAATCCGCCGGTGTACTAGATTATGATACGTAGGCCTACAACAGGTCTTGCACCAGGGCAAGACCAAATTGAGGGTGTAGTGTATTAGTGCGGAGTGGAAATCCAATAGCTTTTTAAACGTCGACGCGGCCCGTTTTCCCGTCTTTATGTGGCACCATCTTCAAGTAAAACGCGTTCACTGAGGTGTGAAGAACGGGTCCGCGTTCCACTAGTCACCAGTAGTGTTAACTCCTCCTCCACAAATCAGTGGTTTGCGAGGGCTAGCTCTACTAGTACGCTTTAGCGTCTTTTTCCACATAGATAGTTGCGAAAAACAACAGCAGTTATGTTTACCCTCTCTGAGTTTATGGTAATTGTAGCTATGTTGTCCGCAACAGCGTCAGGTTATTTTGTAAGCATAGACGCTCATGCAGAAGAATGTTTATTTGAACGAGTCAACTCTGGTACCAAGATGGGCCTCATGTTTGAGGTGGCCGAAGGCGGTTTCCTTGACATCGATGTGGAGGTAAGCCCATTAAATTGTGGAAGGTGCCCCACATATTTCTAAATCTGTTTGCGCGAAATCGGTCCCTGCAGCAGCTCAATTAGCTAGGTTTGGAATATGTGGGCCTTGCTAAATATGAGCAATTGAGTTAGCTAACGTTAGCCTAGCTAGCTAGCTAGCCATTAAACTCGTCCTACTAGTTTACTAGCTAGCAATATGAGTTAGTACGTGTGGCTATAAATAATGATAACAGTTGGTCTTGTCTTGGCATATAATGTACTTGTAGCGAAGTCTACACCTTGCGGTACAGAATACTGACAATTGTATTGTTAGCTAAGTTGGGTGGGTAAATAGATAGCTAGCTACATTTCCAAGCTATGTCGGAGATATTGGAAAACACTTCGGCTGTTAGTGGCTAAGTATCTTTGATCGCTAACTTTTTTTTCGAGCTGGCCAACTAACGTTAACCTGCCTAGGTAGCAGCATCACCTTGCAAACGTCACTGAAATTGTGCCATATAATAATAGTTAGTAGCTTTCTAAGTAGCTACTATCCTGTTTTACATAGTTCTTATAATTTAAATAACATGAGCCAAGGCATGACTTCATGTTATGGCTATTTATAATTAATATATTTGTGTTGGTGGATTTGGGCAGCATTCTGTCTAAGAGCCAATTTGTGCTTGATCCGAAAATGTGGTCGAGGGCTCCAAGTGTGGAGGGTGTGACGTAATTGCGAAGCCTCCAGCGGCATGCAGAGGCCCAATTTGAGCCATGTGCATGGCATGCGCCTCCCAAATTTTGTAACGATGCGGAGGGCTCCATATCCCAGCTCCGCATTGACATGATTGGTTGATGGGGGTGCTGGAGGTCCTGTAGGTCCTGTTTAAACACAAACTCACTTCGACAACTTCCTTCACAACAGTTCTGCCCTGCTCCACGAAGCATGAATGCCCTGACTTCTCCAGAGGCCATATCGCCATAAATGCTGCATGGCCAATGCAGATGTTGGATTGACCATGTAGTGCTTTTAATTCTGGTGTCCAGTCAAAACATAACTAAGTTACCTGTATTCCTAACAGTAATGGTCACCCAAATTATATATTGTTTTCCTTGCCCTACTATCATCCCACTTATACATTTTTAATGTAACATTTATTGAACTAGGCAAGTCGGTTAAGAACAAATTCTTATTTACAATGAAGGTCTAACCCGGCTAAACCCGGACTATGCGGGGCCAATTGTGCGCCACCCTATGGGTCTCCCAATCACGGCCGGATGTGATGCAGCCTGGATTAGAACCTGGTACTGCAGTGTCCTAGACCTCCGCGCCACTCGGAAGCCCCATTCAAGTATATTGTGCCGGTATTAGCATTTTGGGTGCACAATGTTCATGTTCAAATTATCTATAAGTGACTTTGTTGAGCTTCAGAATCAATTTGAGATACTTTCGGATGTTTGGACATGATGCACGAAAAATGCTAATATTGGTACCATGACTTAAATGGGATATGTGCCACAAATGCTAAAATGTTAGCATTTGGAAACAGCGCAAGGGAAATAAAACCAAAGCATGGATTGCTGTCATACCCTGGCCATAGACTGCTTACAAGGTAAGGAAACCAATTGGTCATCTTGTCATTTGGCTGTACTATCCCTTTAACAGGAGATTATCAACTACTAAGCAACTGCCACCCCGGCTACCCCAGGGCGGCAGGGTAGCCTAGTGGTTAGAGCGTTGGACTAGTAACTGGAAGGTTGCAAGTTCAAACCCCCGAGCTGTCGTTCTGCCCCTGAACAGGCAGTTCCTAGGCCGTCATTGAAAATAAGAATTTGTTCTTAACTGACTTGCCTAGTTAAATAAAGGTAAAATGAAAAAATAAAAAGTTACTTTTCATTTGCAGATCACGGGTCCAGATGGGAAGCAGATTTATAAAGGAGACAGAGAATCCAGTGGAAAGTACTCTGTGGCTGCCCATATGGATGGCACATACAAGTTCTGCTTTAGCAATAAGATGTCCACCATGACGCCCAAGATTGTCATGTTTACCATTGACATCGGAGAGGCCCCCAAGGGAGACGGCATGGAGACGGAAGGTAGGCTGAGGTTAAGGTTGACGAGGCAGCAATGGCTACACTGACTGATGTTAGGAATATCATCTCACCGTCAATGTTTTTACGTTCTGGGGAACACTGTGCTACTTTCATTTTCTCCTGTTTTCCTTTATATTCCTTCTGTTCTATCATATTCCTCCTTTTCTCATTCTGCCTGCCCCTTCCCTCCAGGTGGTGGAGACACCTGGGACGGTAGGTTAACACTATTGCATGAGGTCAGAGATGG
Source organism: Oncorhynchus clarkii lewisi (assembly GCF_045791955.1). Lineage (NCBI taxonomy): Eukaryota > Metazoa > Chordata > Actinopteri > Salmoniformes > Salmonidae > Oncorhynchus > Oncorhynchus clarkii. The sequence goes on from NC_092152.1 coordinate 29,772,347, forward strand.
TCATTCTTCAATGCTCTTGGAGAGAATGACCTCATTCTCTGTAGTGTTGCTTACCCCAGATACTTAATTGTTTAATAAACACAGGGAATTTAAATAGTGCAGTTTTATTAATTGCCTGGGTTGTGCTGTTTTGTCTTTTGCTTTATGGACACTCACCTGTTGCCTAGCAATGACTTGAGACTGGTGAATGGATTTTGGAAATGTATGCCCCCCCCAGCCTCTGCCTTATGGGCAGTAAGTGAACAAATTGGGTCAACATTTTTTTCTTTCTTCTTCCCCTCAGTCTTTCAAAATGATTAGTTGGTCAGTTTCAATAAGAAATCTGGTATCCAATCCATGTACACGTGTCCAGTCAATGCAGCAGTTTGCACAGCACTACCAGCTCATACTGTGCCTTTAGTTTTATCCAAGTATTTTGCTACTGCAGTTATTTTATGTAGAAAACCCACTTACATTTTTTAAATGTACCTGACAAAGTATAAGGTTAATGTCAAGATTAGTTAAAAGGACAATTTTGCACAATAGGTATGCACAAGATATTGGCAGAGACATGGATGTCACAGTTTACTGACAGTTACTGATGGTGTTTATTGTGTGATGTACAAACATTTCCTGCACAAGTTTATTGCTTGAAAGTCCTTACATCCCTTTAACCAGCATCTACAATAAACCTTGGATTTGAGTTTTACTTGATTTACTTGTGCATGTGCTTCTTGGTTTCTTTAACTGTGTAATATTTGGTGTACTGTTATTGTTCACAGCCCACCAGAACAAGCTGGAGGAGATGATTAATGAGCTAGCAGTTGCCATGACGGCAGTAAAACACGAACAGGAATACATGGAGGTCCGAGAGAGAATACACAGAGCAAGTAAGACCACTTCTGTGTTACTTCTTTCTTCAACAACATAGCAATGTGCTATTTCAATAGAAAATGAATAACGTATGAACAAAACCAAACAGCATTTATGTAAAGAACACCCAATTTTGACAGCTTAGTGAATGCATTGTTCAGTGGCAGTAGTTGTTTGAAGTATTGTCCTGTTTCTCTCCCTCCCCCTCACCTCTAGTTAATGACAACACAAACAGCCGAGTGGTGCTTTGGTCCTTCTTTGAAGCTCTTGTGTTGGTAGCCATGACCCTGGGACAGATCTACTACCTGAAGAGATTTTTCGAGGTGCGGAGAGTTGTGTAAAACATGGCTTTTTTTCCAACTCCAAAGTGAGTCATCAATAACTTGAACCATTAGCCGCACCATACTACAAAGTTGGAAATCAAACAACCTCTGAAAAGCCTTTTCCTTATCCAATCTCATGTCTGTTTTCCTCTTCTCGCACTTCAGGCCATGGTACAATGTATGTTTTTCCAATCGAGGAGAACTGTCTTTGCATTGACTCCTCAGACTTTGATATCAATAGCACTGAAGAGGGTATTATACATTTTTGATCAAGAAGAGTATTTATGCATTCAAACCCACTGCCCTAAAACTATGCCAGGAGGAGGTTGTGCACACATTAAATACAACACTGAGCCTGGAATGATAATTGTTAGACAACTGTTCAGCTTGCTCTAGATGTTTTTTAGGGAGTATATTTTGTTGTACAAATAACTTTTGTTTTAACACCTACCGTGCCAATCAGTCACAGTATGCACAATGCATATTTAATGGAAAAAGTAGTGGCATATAATCGTACTGTATGTATTTAAGACTGTTACATTTTGGGGTAAGATGCAGAATAAGAAAAGCCTTGGTGTGAGATCTGAGCGATTGTTGCCAGTTTGAAGTAGTTGCTTGAGCATTTATTGTTCTAGTATTGTACTTTATCAAATGAGGACAATTTTGTACAGATTTTATTCTACTTTGTATTGGTAGTTATGTTCAATGTTTATTCTGGGTTAGCAGAGGGTGACATTGGTCACAACAGATACAGAGCTCAGACTTTCAGAGTCAAATTAAAATGTAGATGAATTTATGACCCAAATCCAGTTCATAAGTGTTTCCTTGTCCTCTTGAGATTGATTGATTTGTAATTAACTAGTACAGCAGAACCTTTTCAAACTCCAGTAAAGCAAGTAGGGGGAAAATGTTCATACAAAGTAAAACACCTGCTTTTTGTGAGTTTCTCCTTAAATCCAAGACTAATAATAAAATCATTGTATTATGACTTGACTCACTATGGGTTTAATGTTGTTAGTGATATGCATATTGAAAGGTGACTTGTTAATATCTGAATTAAATGAATCCATTTGATGGGTGTTTATTCTATTCTAGTGGTGGTTTACAAGTACAGCTTAATAAGTTTGTCACTGACTGCAGAACGAGTGTAAACCCCCAGGTCTGTGAATAGAAGTGTAATCAGCAATGGCAGTGTGTAGTCAATCATGGGGTGTTCTTGTGCTAGATCTTCCACTGCCTTCAGAGTATTTGCTTTATACTGAGAGAGAGAAAAGTGAGACCACAAGTTATCACATAAAATAACTACAGCCCAATGACCTTTAATTGTTTTTAGGAGTGGAACAGCTTTAATATTGTAGGTTGTGGGTTCTATCAATGTAATTGTCTGCATCATTTCCAATCCTCCATAGATTTGAAATGTTTTATTTTACTCTGATCCTACCTCCCCTAATTAGAGTAAAATGGACAACAATACATAGCTTCTACACTGAACAAAAATAAATGCAATATGTAAAGTGTTGGTCCCATGTTTCATGAGTTGAAATAAAAGATCCCAGACATTTTCCAAACGCACAAAGTGCTTATTTCTCAAATGTTGTGCAATAAAATCCATCCACCTGACAGTGGCATGTCAAAAAGCTGATTAAAACAGCATGATCATTACACAGGTACAACTTGTCCTAGGGACAAAAGGACAAATGTGCAGTTGTCACAACAATGCCACTAGTCTCAAATTGAGGGAGCTTGAAAATGTCATGCGGACCTGCAGGAATTTCCACCAGAGGGGATGACAGAGAATTGAATGTTAATTTCTCTACTATAAGCCGCCTCTGTCGTTTTACAGAATTTCTCAGTACTTCCAACCAGCCTCACAACCCGCAGACCATGCGTAACCACACCAGCCCAGGACCTCCATATCTGGCTTCTTCACCTGCTGGATGGTCTGAGACCAGCCACACGAACAGCTAATGAAACTGAGGAGTAGTTCTTTCTGTAATAAAGCCCTTTTGTGGGGACTCATTCTGCCTGGCTCCCCAGTCCCACCGATGGCTGCACCCTTGCATATTCATGTGAAATCCATAGATTAGGGCCTAATTTATTTCAATTGATTGATTTCCTTCTAACTCAAAATCATTGGAATTGTTGGCATTTATATTTTTGTTCCGTCTACAGACTACACTTTACGGAAACTATATTTTACATTTAGTTATCTTTTTTAATTTGTATTTGTTTAGTCCCACCCTTCAGCTACCCTCACTCCTCCCATCTATCTCAGAAATCCATCCAGTTTTGATTTTATAATTGCCATATACTTTAACTGTGCTGGAATGTTTGACAAAAGTTCTGAACCTTTCTATTCTCCGTTTCTACAGATTGTAAATTAAAGATGAATGTTAATGACCATATTTTAGTGCAATTACCTTAAATCGGTCTGGGACATCTTGCTGGTTTAGAGGGAAGAGTCTGACAAATGTGAAGCTTTCTGCCACAACGTAGAAAGGCTTGTTGTGAGCCTTTGATCACACAGCCAGTTGATATGTGCCAATCTGTCAAGTGGGTTGCAGAACACAGGGTAACCCATGATGTGTTGTAACTGGTATCATCCAAGGACAAACATAAGATTGTCTAATTGGTGTGTTATCCAATTCAGAATATACACAGTACCTTGCAGTCTGGTTGTGACTCAGTGACATAGACAATGAAGCGTTTCTTGTCGGCTGCTGCACTCGCCAGTACCCTAAGAACCACCCGAGAGGAGGAGTGTGTCAGTATTTTCTGTGAATGGCAATAGAGAACAGTGTTTGTCAGAGGCAGAATCACCATGTGTTCCAGGGGAGCGGGTTTGAGACTTCATTCGAAAAACTAAATTCTATAGAAATACTTACAGCTCCATCCTTTATAAAGGTATGGCACAGTTTTGCTACTTTACTCCTGGAAAGGGATATTTTCTTTAGAAAGAGCTCTCCTCTCTCTACAATAGCTTTCTTGCATTGAGAGAGATCCTGTTCGGGGGACAAATAAAACATTTCTGAGAATGACATCTCAAATCATGATGGTACGTTGTACAACTCAAGGTTCTCTCGCCATTGAATATATGTCAAATCACGGTAAAGTGAGCTCGGAGTGTATAAGAGTAGCCTAGGTGTTGCAGCAAGAGGGATAGGTGATAGTCCTTTACTCACAGGGTGTTCCAGTGATGTGAGGCTGATGAAGCGGAGGAACAGTTCGCCATCAGACGAGACAGCCACAGAGGAGTCCGCCTCCTCCAGACACCCAATGGTCTGGGTCAGATTCTCTCTCAGGCCCAGGATGGTCTCACCAACTCAGGGACATAAAGCACCCAACCAATCAATACCACAACTTGTCTATTTGCTAATAATTGACCAATCGAGTGCCAACCCTTCAGCAGTGATGAGGAAAATATCTTGAATTCAGTAACCATCAGACAAAAGATTTGCCTCTTGATTCACTACACATCAGTATAACAAGTGAAGGAGGGTAGAAAAGTAATGTCTTGTCTTTAAGTAAATCTGACTTTGGTCTCTTTTGAGGAATTCCAGCAGAGGGTACCTCAGGGTCCTGTCTCGTGTGTCCTGAAGTACTCCACCAGCTCTGAAAGGAGATGGCCATGGGAAGGTCAGTCATATGGAAATATGAACCATATAGAAGTGCAAATCTACTTGATTACACTCTCACTAAAAAGTGAATAGTGTGTTGTGCATACATGGAAACAACCCCCATCTGAAATCCACTACAGGCAAGACCATGTATATATTGCTATGTGGGACCATATGAGAAGCATGTCTACTCATCAAGTTCTTCAATGACACCTAAACTCACCATCTTTGTCCATTCTGTCAAACAAGTCCACACCTCAACAAAAGCAGAAAGCGGGGAAGATGATACCTGAATATTTGTAGAATAAACTTTCTAGCCAGCTAACCTAGTATGTGCCAGATGGATTTTTGCTGACAACTACGCTACCTAGTCCTTCGTTCTCCAGCTATCTAACGTTAGCGAGCTACTAGTCATGTACTTGCTCGCGCTCATTAAACAGCCACGTTTGTCCTCCTCTGACGCGAATTATGCTCATTCAAGTGTACCTTCTTGCGTTGTGGACTGAGAAAAGACAATCCTTGACTTGCGTCAAATAAAATACGTTTAAATAGCTAATTCTGTCACAGTTATACTGGGTTTAAGGTAAATGTTTGTTCGTTTTTTTTGGATGGATTCCGCGTTCAAATCAACTGGGAACTCTGAAGTCTCTGACTTCAGTGCGTTCACGCAACTGGGCATTCCGGAAAAAAACACTACATAGCTGATTCAAATTATCAAAGCTTGATGATTAGTTTATTATTTAAATCAGCTGTATAGTGTTAGGGCAAAGACCAAAACGGGCACTCGAGGACCGAGTTTGAGAAACCTTGCCCTAACCATTTTAAATGTAAGCTTCAATGGGATAGAGACGTCCCAAGGACCACGAATAGCACGGACCTTTTTCTCAGTCCGAGCTCATTTTTCCCCGAGTTCCAAGTTTTCGTGAACGCTCGGAAGTCAGAGATTTCCGAGTTCCCAGGTGTTATAAACGCGGCATAAATATCAGATGTCGCAATTTGATGATGTACAACTAATTTCTTATTGGTTGTTTTAGGGAGAAATGGGCGGGTCTTTAGTTTGGGCACGCTGGAGGAGTTAGCAATGTTAACTTATGGTGATGGCGTCGGGTAAGTGTATTCACCATAATAGAGATTTAACCATAATCAATCATAATCTCAAACAATAATGAATATGTTAAAACATTGGAAGTGTAACATATATATATATATATAGTGAAAACATTGGCTTACAAGCTTGTTGGCATTGAATGAGTTTTATGAAGAAATGAAATAGCTGGCTAGCTAGCTAACATTGGCTAGTTTGTGCTAATCACTAGCTAACTAGAAATGAGTAACGTTGGCGTAGTACTAATCACTGATATAAAATGAATGCATGAGAAAAGGCATAATTTAGTTATTGTCATAACAACCATAGCCACCGGTCAAGCTAACTTCTGTGTTTGTCTGCAGAGGATGAAGTCAGTCTTCTGGTCATTGTTGTGGATGTCAATCCCATATGGTGGGGTCAGCAAGCTAATCGAGAACCTCAGGTATTTAACTATTATTAATTGTGCAATTGTCTACAGAGTTAGCCTCTATTTCAAAGAATATATTAGACTGAGATATGCATGATTTGTCTTTCTCCTCTCTTAGTTCACCTTGTCCAAGTGTCTGGATGCAGTCATGGTGATGGGTAACTCCCACCTGGTCATGACTAGGACCAACAAGCTGGCCATAATTGCCAGCCATTGTCAGGAAAGGTATTCAAACTTGTCACTTGTCAGTAGATACACAGAATACTTATAAATGTTGGTTTCTGTCCGGTGATTTTATGTTCCAATCTAATTACAAATCTCTTCCTTCCTTGTCATATGCTGCAGTCATTTTCTGTATCCTTGTAAGCTCTGGAAATCTGGAGATGGTCACGGGGATGACAATGCATCAACAAGTGGGGATGGCAAGTATGAGCTATTGTCAGTTGCCAATGACTTCATTGCAGAAGAGATCAAGAATCTCATGTCAAGAAGTAAGTGCAGAATAATTTCCTTGTGCATTGCCAAAAAAATAACAAAGTTAGCAGTGTTTGTCAACTCCCTTTGTGTACTCTTATAAAATCCTCACTTTTGTTATGTGTTTCAGCTGAAGTGAAGGGAAACCAGACAGACACACTATTGGCGGGATCACTTGCTAAAGCTCTCTGCTGTATCCTTTCCATTAAAATGCGTAGTCATTACAATGCATTTACATTAGAACAGCAGCATAATCACCATCTTAGAGCAGATATTAATCAATTTCCCTGAAATTATTTTGGGCAAGGCTGCACATCAGTCTCTGGAACCCTTTCCTGACAACTTAAGGTCAGCAGAATCTGTGCATATGCGGGATTCTCAGCTTTACTCGTTCAGCTGCCCAGAGTATAGGCTGCTCTGGCGAAGGGTGCTCATTTAATAAAGTTAGGTCATAGCTGAATCAATGTCTGCAAGATCACATAATGACAGAAGTCAATAACAGAACCAAATATAATAGCATAGTTTAACGTTACTGTAAGAAAATAAAAATAAATAATTTATGAGATGTTAGGATGATTGTGCGGCTGGTCCCATTTTTCTCTCGTGCGGTCAAAACCCAACAACGTGCGCTACTAGGCAAAATATGTGCTTTGATTGAAACAAAACACAGGTATGCTACTTTAACACAATCTGTTATAAATTTAGTCACCGTACATAATTCAAAACAACCCTGTAGGCTACTTTAGAACAACACTGTTGATAACTCAAGAACATCTAAATATATATCCCATGAAACTGATTGACGTTTCACACTTACATTTTTTATTTAATACGACCATTCGCACTATCATAAGGGGGAAAATATCATAAATGTTTGTTTTTGTCTTACAGTAACGTTATGCTATTATATTCAGTTATGTTGTGCAGAATAGTGTCATTATGTGATCTTGCAGACATTGATTCAGCTTTAATCCAACTTTATTAAATAAGCACCATTTGCCAGAGTCGCCTGTTCTCTGGGAAGCCGAATGAGTAGAGCAGAAACTGCGTGAAGTAGAGAATCACGCACATGCGCAGAAGCTTCAGACCTTTAGTTGTCAGGAAGAGGGTTCTAGAGAACTTTGATGCGCAGCCACTGAATTGTTTTTAAATGGCTGGTTTTTGTTGGTGTTTTGGCGATTTGTAAATTATAAATAAAATTCCCCTCATCAAATTTGAGCTGGATGCTTGTATGTTTCTTTTACTTTCAATATTCAGATATCCATAGAGTCGCAAAGGAGCTGGAAGGTATTCAGAGCATTTCAATTACTAGGTTAATAAAGTGTTAATAAATTCCATCAGATTTAATCTTACAATTTTGTAATGGTCATTATACCAGTCATGGTTTTCATTCATGTTTCCCTGCTTTTTTTCAGCCGGACAAGAAATGAAGTCAAGGATATTGGTAAGACCTCACTGGAGTCAGTTTCACAAGGGTAGCTTACTCTTTTGGTGAGTGTGGTTTGAATATTTGTTTTGTGTTTTTGCGGAATAGGTCGTTAAAGCCGCAGAAGACTGTGCCTTGCAATACATGAACTTCATGAATGTGATCTTCGCTGCCCAGAAGCAGGTGAAATGACGTTCTTCTCAGCTTTCGCTTTCTTTAGCATATGTTTAATAAAGAAGCTGTGTCTCTATTTTGTCTTGTCTTGTTACAGAGTATCCTAATAGACGCCTGTGTGTTGGACTCGGACTCAGGTCTCCTCCAACAGGCAAGTTTTGATTGCTTTATCATATAGATGTGCACAAACATTTTCAGTAGGTTCACCATTTTCTACTGTATTTGTCTTAACAGGCCTGTGACATAACTGGAGGATTGTACTTGAAGATACCACAGAAGATTGCCTTGGCACAATATCTTCTGGTGAGGATAAAAATGATAGAGATAAAGATTGATTAGCTTTTATGTCTTATGTTTTGTGTGACATTGGTTACATTCTCTTTTACCTGTAGTGGGTATTCCTGCCAGACTCCGACCAACGCTCCCAACTGGTGCTGCCACCTCCTGTACATGTGGATTACAGAGCAGCATGCTTTTGCCACAGAAACCTCATTGAGATTGGTTATGTCTGCTCAGTGTGTTTGTCAAGTGAGTTATATTTTGTTTTCTCATTGTATAAAAGTTGTATAATGATTGAATTTCTAATGAACAAACCCTATTCTCTTGAAGTATTCTGCAACTTCAGTCCCATCTGCACAACGTGCGAGTGAGTATTACAGACCTTTACTCTTGTTGTAATAGACATTAGGGGAAGTAGGAACAGGTGGTAATTATTTTTGTTTCTGTGCAAATGTGTTTAGTCATCTTCAAATGCCTTTTCCTTGTAGAACTGCCTTCAAAATTCCATTGCCCCAGGTGGTGAAGTCAAAGAAGAAGAAACTCAAGCCATCAACGTGACATGCAAATTAACACTGTACATGGACCTTTGTTATTGGAAAGTTTTTTTAAAAGATTACCACGGTTTTCTTTTGGTAAGGTATTACTGTATTATCACCCTCCTTGGTAAACCGCAGGTTATGTCAAGAGGAAATATTGGTTTAGGCCAGGGATGGCCACTAATACAAGGAGGGCTTGTGTGGGTGCAGGTTTTTGTTTCAGGCAAGCAGTAACACACCTGATTGAACTAATCAAAATAACAAAGGAACAAAAGCCTGCACAACACCACTACAACAGAGTTGGCCACCATAATGCTAATGCTTGATTCATGACATGTTTGATTTGGATACAATAATACCCGAGTTTCCCACTCAGACAGTATCAGAATAAACCAACGGGAAGCTCTACACAAATAACCTAGGTACATTTTTACTCTGAGGTTCTGAGTTTCCGTCATGAATCCACCATATGGCTCTCGGTTTATGATCACAAAAAAGATAATGGCTACAATTTTTTTTTTTTTATGTCACATTTCACCATTTTTACATGCATGTTTTTGATACTTTTAAATACAGAATTTGTTAATCAATAAATCTGGCCTAATATTCCTTAATATGAATTCCTATAAATTTGTGCATCCACTCATACCAACATTCTGAATTGTTTATTTTTTTACAATACCCTCTTACCATTTGTTAAGTGAAAACTAATTCCATAAAGATTAAATAAAATGTTTTTCCTAGTGTCAATGGTCGTCACTAGTTACCACGGTGGTCATCAGGCAGGCAGCTGATTATTACCCCTTAATACCATGGTACTATCATGGTTTTTCGGTCACTATCCTTGTCAGGAAATACCATGGTATTTTCCTACCATGGTAATTTTTCCCCATTGTACTGCCATGGCAGGAAAATATCATGGTATTTGCACCAGTACCTTGGTGTGTGTATATATACAAAAGTATGTGGACACCGCTTCAAATTATTTCAGCCACACCTGTAAATGACAGGTGTATAAAATCGAACACACAGCCATGCAATCTCCAAAGCCAAACATTGGCAGTAGAATGGCCTTACTGAAGAGCTCTGACTTTAAACGTGGCACCATTATAGGATGCCACCTTTCCAACAAGTCAGATTTCTGCTCTGCTAGAGCTGAGCCAGTCAACTGTAAATTATGTTATTGTGGAAACATCCAGGGGCAGCAACGGCTCAGCCATGAAGTGGTAGGCCACACAAGCTCACAGAGCGGGAACACCAAGTACTGAAGTGAGTAAAAATTGTCAACACGTTCTACTGAGTTCCAAACTGCCTCTGGAAGCAACATCAGCACAAGAACTGTTAGTCCAGAGCTTCATGAAATGGGCTTCCATGGCCGAATAGCCTCACATAAGCCTAAGATCACCATGCTCAAAGCATTGGCTGGAGTGGTATAAAGCTCACTGCCATTGGACACTGGAAACTTGTTATCTGGAATGATGATTCACGCTTCACCATCTGGCAGTCCGACGGACAAATCTGGGTTTAATGGATGCCAGGAGAACCCTACCTGCCCCGATGCTTAGGGCCAACTGTAAAGTTTAGTGGAGGAGGAATAATGGTCTGGGGCTGTTTTTCATGGTTCGGGCTAGGCCCATTAGTTCCAGTGAAGGGAAATCTTAAAGCTATGATATTCTAGATGATTATTTGCTTCCAACTTGGTGGCAACAGTTTGGGGATTGCCCTTTCCTGTTTCAGCATAACAATAGGGAGCATTGTTATGCTGAAACAGGAAAGGGCAATCCCCAAACTGTTGCCACAAAGTTCCCCCCTGTCCAATACATTTTTTTTCACAGCAAGAGAGGAGTTGCCAGAACTATACAATACACCCTTTTCCATTATCGAGCCAATGAATATCATAGTAACGATGTTAGAAGCAACATTCGGGTTTCCTCTAAATAATAATTATTGCAAGCTATGACATAATTAACCAATTTAAATATGTTGCAAGAGAAAAGACAATTCATCCATATTAAACTGACCAGATCATTTTCCATCAATGGATGTCGATTTAACTCGTTTGACTGCTATGATTAAGCAATAAGGCACAAGGGGGTAGGGTATATAGCCAATATACCACGGGCTGTTCTTAAACACGTCGCAACCCGGAGTGCCTGGATACAGCTATATTGTGGCCATATACCACAAACCCCTGGGGTGCCTTATTGCTATTATAAACTGGTTACCGATGTAATTTGAACAGTAAAAGGTAAATGTTTCGTCATACGTGTGGTATATGGTCTATTATACCACAGCTTTCAGGGTTCGAACCATGTTTATAATTGTAAATAAATCCCCTTTGTGCATGTTTATTTTTATTATACCCTTATTTTACCAGGTACGTTGACTGAGAACACATTCTCATTTACAGCATAGATCTGTGGAGGGGGGATGAATGAGCCATTTGTAATCATGTGCATAACTATTGATAAATCAGACAGGAGAGTTAGAATTATGAAAATTGGACAGAGGATCTCGAAATCATTATGACACTCTAAATAGCCTACCTACAACTGGTAAAAAAAAGTTGTCCAAAAAAGAATGTGCTGCTCTCACACCTCTTGCTCAACACACACACACTCCTCCAGTTCTCCCCACCACTCAGCAACTGCCTGCCTCACTGCCTGACAGTCAGCAGCAGGTCACAGTGAAACATACACTGCTTAAAAAAATAACACATCCTAGATCTGAATGAATGAAATATTATTATTAAATACTTTTTGCTTTACTTAGTTGAATGTGCTGACAACAAAAGCACACAAAAATTATCAATGGAAATCAAATTTATCAACCCATGGCGGTCTGGATTTGGAGTGACACTCAAAATTAAAGTGGAAAACCACACTACAGGCTGATTCAACTTTGATGTAATGTCCTTAAAACAAGTCAAAATGAGGCTCAGTAGTGTGTGTGGCCTCCACGTGCCTGTATGACCTCCCTACAACGCCTGGGCATGCTCCTGATGAGGTGACGGATGGTCTCCTGAGGGATCTCCTCCCAGACCTGGACTAAAGCATCCGCCAACTCCTGGACAGTCTGTGGTGCAACGTGGCGTTGGTGGATGGAGCGAGACATGATGTCCCAGATGTGCTCAATTGGATTCCGGTCTGTGGAATGGGTGGGCCAGTCTATAGCATCAATGCCTTCCTCTTGCAGGAACTGCTGACACACTCCAGCCATACAAGGTCTAGCATTGTCTTGCATTAGGAGGAATCCAGGGCCAACCGCACCAGCATATGGTCTCACAAGGGGTCTGAGGATCTCATCTCGGTACCTAATGGCAGTCAGGCTACCTCTGGCGAGCACATGGAGGGCTGTGCAGCCCCCCAAAGAAATGCCACCCCACACCATGACTGACCCACCGCCAAACCGGTCATGCTGGAGGATGCTGCAGGCAGCAGAACGTTCTCCACGGCATCTCCAGACTCTGTCACGTGCTCAGTGTGAACCTGCTTTCATCTGTGAAGAGCACAGGGAGCCAGTGGCGAATTTGCCAATCTTGGTGTTCTCTGGCAAATGCCAAACGTCCTGCACGGTGTTGGGCTGTAAGCACAACCCCAACCTGTGGACGTCGGGCCCTCATACCACCCTCATGGAGTCTGTTTCTGACCGTTTGAGCAGACACATGCACATTTGTGGCCTGCTGGAGGTCATTTTGCAGGGCTCTGGCAGTGCTCCTCCTGCTCCTCCTTGCACAAAGGCGGAAGTAGCGGTCCTGCTGCTGGGTTGTTGCCCTCCTACGGCCTCCTCCACGTCTCCTGATGTACTGGCCTGTCTCCTGGTAGCGCCTCCATGCTCTGGACACTACGCTGACAGACACAGCAAACCTTCTTGACTTGGAGTTACATTGTGTTGTTTAATTGTTCCCTTTATTTTTTTGAGCAGTGTATATTTTTTAAGAGAAATTCCATGGCGGCCGCGGTGCAACTTAGAAATAGCCCAAATACCCGCAACCAATACATTTAAACCAGCGACATCGTTTTCCAATTTTGCAATAAAACTGCGAACATGGCAACACTGAACGCGAGAGTCACTCAGTGAGAGTGCGTGAAGCAACCACTAGAGCGAGCGGCTCCCTCTGTGGGCGGACAAGCACAACACCCCATGACTTTAAATACTGTAAATGATCGATCACAAAATCCCAAAGATTACACGACCATATATCTCACATTGTCCAACATTTCAGTTTGGAAACACATGGAACCCAAACATGAGCAAAAAACTGTACTATTAACACAGAAAGTATTACCCATTTTCCACAGCAACTAGTTCCCTTTTTCTTAGATTTCTTAGACAGACAAACTAGGACCAACAATAGTAGCATGCCTCTGACTTCATCAGAATCTTACCCATACTGGTATATAAATCCATCAATATAATACCATCCAACCTCGTTTGACCTTGGGAGGTTTGTTTATTTAATGTATTATACTGCCATTGTACTATGTTAACGCACAAGTAATAAAGATGATACCATATTATAATTTTGGGTACCATTTATCATACTTGTGCGTTATCCTGGTAGAATGTATAATGCAGGTTAAAACCATTGTATTTTCATGATCCACATCTATACCATGGTATTATTTAGGTGCATGGCAGTACCATAGTACCAACAAACTTCAAGGCTAAAACCATGTTACATTTACATTATTCAGACTATACCATTGTATACGGGACGGCAGGTAGCCTAGTGTTTAAAGCGTTGGGCCAGTAGCCGAAATCCCGAAGCTGACAGGGTCGTTCTGCCCCTGAACAAGGGGCACTGTTCCTAGGCCGTCATTGTAAATAAGGATTTGTTCTTATCTGACTTGCCTAGTTAAATAAAGGTACAAATACCATGGTAAAAACACGTCCGTTCTTTATAGCTCTATCGGAGGTCTTTTTCGAAAGCACCAAAACCGTGATATATGATAGGTAAATTGTGATTGATCTAACAAATCGTTTACGATATTGCCAATTTTGACTTTGTGGCTGTGGTAACTAGTGGAAACCAAAATGCCGCGTTCAAAATAACTCGGAAATCTCTGACTTCAGTGCGTTCAAGACAACAACAAAAACAATCTATGACTGCGAAACATTGTTCATTCAACTCGGAATTCCAAGTCAGAAACGAATCTTCCAAGAGCGCCAACTTGCCAACCTTCAGATCACTGACGTCATGGCTTGACCTCGTTTTTTTCCCGAGTTCCCGGATAGATTGAAAACACCAAGACCAAGCAAATCAAACCTCCTCTGTGAAACAAGTACTTCCGGGTCACGGATTTCTGGAATCCTTCAGAATAAGAGTCACGTCCTGTATATTAATAATTAGGGTGAAAATTATGGAAAGGTACAGAATTAGCGATATATTTTAAACTAGTTATTATACAAAGAATAATCAAAGTATTTTATGAGATACTATGTAAAAAAAAAAAATCCAAGCCTATTGTAGTATTTACAGCAACCTGAAGGAGTGTTATGGTAATGAGAAACGTCAGACACTTTTTACTGCAATAATACATGTACATAGTACTTCAATCAATCACCTCACCAAACCTACATGTACATATCAGCACCAACTTCCTCGTACTGCCATACAGTGACTCTGTATCGGTTCTCCTTGTATATACCCTCGTTATTGTTATGTTATTGTGGTACTATTTTCTTTTTATCTGTTTGTTAGTTTTCTTGCTACTGCCATGGTTAAAACTGATTTCATGACAGTCACCTAGGTGCCAATACGATATGCATTGCGATTCTCTAAATTCTATATCTATTGTGATTCGATACTGTGATTTTATTGCGATTCGTGTTTCATACATATTGCCCACCACATGTAGAAGGACGAGAGGGAGTTTTGATCAGTCATAGAAATAAAGGGTCTGAAATTTTTTGGGATCCCTATTAAAAAGAAGATTGACAACAAAGTATGAAGGGAAAATAGTAGTGTTTTGGTGCAGGTATAGTAAGCTAGCGCAAAAATATGACAAGTTATTTTATATTACCGGGAATTAAGATTGCTTTGCTGAACAAGAATGCATTTAGCTAAAGAATATATTTTATTGAACTGTCAGACATGACCTCTGAATTAGTCGGAGAAGAATCAGTGGTTATGCTTGATCAACTGGCATCATATTAGTTATTTTATTAATCATTTACTGGTCATTTTTATTATGATCATTTTGATCTAGCTACATGCTGATTGTTATATTAACTGCAACTATGCTAAGTAAAACATGTATTTCTATCTGTGTTTGTATTTACATCCTGCCTATGTTTGTCTATGAGTTGTTCAAAGTATTTAAACAATTATGCAATGACTTTGACCTGTGTTTGCTATGTCACAAAGTGGGAGTAAAAGAGAGCTGAAATATGGCAGCAGAGCAGCAACACTGGATCTGAGGCGCTCATACAGAGTTTCTATGCAACGATGTGTGTGGTTATTATGGCAAACCCCCTCCCCTGACCATTGTCTATCTAACATCACCAATATCTTCCTTAGCAATGTTAAGGACTCATCTACTATTGTGATTCAACTTAGTTTACAATTGCTTTTAATTTAGAATTTAACATTGACAAGTCTTTAAACTGGGTCACCCCCCACATACTGAGAGTGCCATTTCCTGATGAGAGGGCTGAGGTTGTCAGTGATCCCTTTCTGCCTGCTATAACAGGTGACTAAGATATGTGGTTGTCTCACCTAGCTATCTTAAGATCATGTAAGTTGCTCTGGATAAGAGTGTCTGCTAAATGACTAATTGTAATGTAACAGAAGACAGTGTTCCTTTATTTGGATAAAACATGGCACCAGAGACACATAAATGTCAGTATGAAGAAAGCCAAATTATTAAATTAGTTTGACTAAAACATTTCCAGACCATTTCAAGTTTCTCCTGTGTACTAACTGTGTGACACTCACAATTGTCAGCCATTATTGAGATGGATGCCAAGCGAGCACAACAGGACAAGTTTACATGCGTATGGAAGTGCAGTCAGAATGTCTTCCAGGCTCTCTCCACCTCCAATAGTGAGCCAGCAAATGCTGACAACTTCCTGTCTGGCTTGATTTACCCACCCCGGCTTCACTCTAACATGCAATATGTGATCTACTTGGGCCTCCCTCACAGCCTCATGGCAGGAGAGTTTGGCTACTACTTCACCAATTTGGTGAGATAATGGTATGTACATGCATCACTTGTTGATTGTACATAGTCTTCGTGCTGAGATTACGACAGTCCTTTTTGGTAATTTTCTAATTTTGTCCTCAATTTAACATTGCGCAGTGGCCTTCATTGAGAAGCTGGATGGGCCAGCACTCAATCTTATCCCAGAGGAGTTCTATTCTGGGTCGCCGTGCTCCCTCCAAGAGGGGAAGTGAGAGGCAAAAGATGGCCCTGTAGACACAAAACCAAGGGCAGACAGAAGAAGGTGGACCAAGGAATGAACTCCCTCAAAGAGCAGCTACAGTCGGTCCAGGCACAGGTACGGTGAGGTAACAACCCAGTCTGCTCTGGCACAAGAACAAATTAAAACCCAGTCAGAGTTTTTGCAAAGCTATTCTGTCTCTACTCTTGCACAGGCAGATGATGTCAAAGACCAGTCAGTGCTATTTGTAGAGGGTCAAGAGTCCAACAACAACACTTGTCTAACGGAGACAGAGTGTTAGCCATATTAAGACTGGGGTACAGTGGTCAACCCCTTGACCCTGGTTCTTAATGCTTGTGTGAGCTTTGTGGAGTAAATATTGGTGAGTTACATGTGATTGACAACAATAAGTATTTCTGTAGGACTATAGGAAGCAGCTTAATTGATAACAGAGTCACCAAATAATGGCACCATTTTTTAGTTTGGTGGGATCCTCAAAGACAAACAGACCTCAACATTCCTTGATGCCAACTTTGGACATAAAATGCACAACCTGATGGCAAGTGCTGATCTTGGAACCATTGTTACCACAGGCAATTATTTCTGCTATTTGGTTTCACAGATCACAAAGAGCAGTCGTCAATGTTTACATTCTTGACCACGTTTTTAGGTTCTCTTATTCGTTTGCACAAGTCACTTTCATAATTACGAGATATGTGCTCTTATATGCTGTCAGAAAAAAAGCTATGTCTCGGACCCTGACGTTTGTCGAATATCAGGACAGTAGGAAAGTATTTTTGTAATAACTGAGCACTTACTGGGGTAGTGAGCAGACTTACTGTTGATTGCTGCTATTCTATTTCTTAGGTTTATCTTCACTTAGTATTCTAAGTGCCTATGCAAACAATGTGATAAAATAGTAATGAAGATTGTGAATAAAATGTGAAACCTTTCCATGATAAACCCTGTAAATAAGAGGTCAAAGCAAAATCATTTATTCAATGGTTTGTGATTATGGTTTACGTGTTACTTTCCAATATAAGACTTAGACTATGTTAAAGGTACAGTTAAAATCCCTTGCATATACCTGCTCTTGTAAAGGATTAAAGCTGATTGTATTCCATGTAATCACTGTTGTGGAGTACACTGTTTACATGTTTCAAATAAAGTTTCCAAAGATAATGAAGAAATTAGTGGATGTACAGCAGAACATCTAATTATATAAAAAAATGTATAAGGAAAGTGAACATTATTTTATTTTTGTAGTCTGTATCTGAGTTCTTCCGGTTGTCTTGAGTATCAGGTTGAGCTGTAAAGCCAAGCTGCATTGCTTAACCTTACAAAAAAACTGATTTTCTTCCAAATGCATATTGATATTATAGCCATTTTAGCTCTGGCTTCTGTCTTGCAATGAAAACCTAGTCATTTAACATGTTTGTGACACATAGAAACAGGAAAGAATGCACCATTTACCATGGCAGAGGTGAAAAGGGCAATAGGAAAGGCTGGATTAACTTCGCATGGGAAAGATGAGGTGTGCTATGTTATGTTGGCCCATCTTAGTGATGAGGCACTGGATAAGGTATTGGTGTTGTACAACAGAGTGTGGGAGGAGGGGAAACTACCAGGCAGCTGGAAGGAGGCAGTAGTGGAACCAATCCAGAAGGACCCAACGAGGCCAAAAAGCTATTGGCCAATAACCTTAACATCACATGTATGTAAGATTATGTAGCGTATGATAACGGAGAGGCTAACTTACTTCCTGGAGAGCAGGGGGTTAATATCGCCACATCAGAGCGGATTCAGGAAGGGAAAGGGAACAATGGACCCAGAAGCAGAGGTCAGGAAGGCTCAGGTGAACAAGGAGACTGTTGTAGCTGTATTTTTTGATGTGGAGAAGGCATACGATATGATGTGGACGGACTGGTTGTTAATCAAGCATGATATTATGGGGGTAGGAGGAAGAACGTACAACTGGATAAGGATTTCCTGTTTGGAAGGTCTATCCAGGTGAGGGTGGGGAAGTCTCTCTCAGGCAGCTACATGGTGGATAATGGTACACCACAGTGGAGTGTGATTAGTCCTCTGTTGTTCTCAATCATGATCAATGATGTTTACTCTCAGGTACAGCCGGATATTGGGAGGTTGTTATTTGCAGATGATGGGGCCTTATGGAAGAGAGGAAGAAATGTGCCATATACCGTATAGTCAGGAAGGTACAGGAAGCAATTGATGAGGTAGAGTGGTGGGCAGTAATGTGGGGATTCAGGTTCTCTGTAGAGAAAACTCAGACAGTGCTCTTTTCCAGGTGGAAGGTGTGAGATGAGGAATGCTTGAGGTTATATGGGAGAAACTTGGAGAGGGTGGAGGCCTTCAGGTTCCTTATGGTATCCTTTGATACTAGAATGCCCTGGGCAGAACACATTGAGAGAGTGGTGGGAAAGTGTAAGAAGGTACTAAATGTGATGCACTGTCTGACAAGGAAGGAGTGGGGGGCTGGGCGTGCCTCATTGAAGACCATATATGTTGTATTTATCCAATCTGTAGTATACTATGGAAGTATAGCGTATGGTTCGGCAGCCCGGACATCATTGGACTTTGTAGTGTGGCGTTTCAGAAGTCCCTAGTGGCTGCACTACAGGTGGAGATGGGGGAAATGCCATTGCATATTAGGAGACAGCAGCTGGCAATTAGTTATTGGGTCAGCCTACAGAGACATGGTTATCTCAGGGATTTTACAGGCATTTTACAGGCATGCTGGGAACATGAGCGAAGACAGAACACAAGCTTTGGGTGGGTGGGTAATACCCAGGTGAAGGAGATGGAGCTGTATGGAAGGGAGTTTAGTCCAATGGTATCTATCCCTGTGAATCCACCATGGCTACTTCCACCTCCAGTAGTTGATCTAGAAGTGTTGGAGAGATGACAGAAAGATAAAGAGGCTGTTGATCCATCTGATTTGTTTAAGAGAAGTCTTGATACTGTGTATCAGAATTTTGTGGCCTTATACACAGATGGTTCAAAAGATCCAAGGACAGGACGTACTAGGTCAGCATTTGTAGTGCAGGAATGTGGGGTGAGAGTCAGGAAACGTATTACAGATCATCTGGCTGTATATACGGCTGAGATGATGGTCATACTGTTGGCCTTGCAGTGGTTGGAGTAAGTTAAGGTACAAACCCATGGCAGGAGTAAACAAATGGGTATACAGTTAATATTTACATGGGTCCCAGCTCATGTGGGAGTGGAAGGGAACGAGGCAGTTGATGTACTGACTAAACAAGCACTAAGTAGTGGGGATGTTGATGTGGTAGTTTCAATGAGCAAGGCAGAGGCAAAAAGCATGATATGGAAAGTGATGGTGGAGAAATGTCAGGAGCAGTGGAATAGAGATACTAAGGGCAGGCATTTATTTCAAGTACAGAGGAAAGTTGGGGAGGGGAGAACGGCAGGAAGGGACAGAAGAGAGGAGGCTACATTTACAAGATTAAGGGTGGGACACAGACAATTGAATAAGACCTTACATGTGAAAGGAAAGCATCCAACAGGAAAATGTGAGCATTGCCAGGAAATAGAGACCGTGGAGCATGTATGAAACACTGTCACCACCGATAAATCCACTATAATTGAGAATTTCAATAAGCATTTTTCTAGGGCTGGCAATGCTTTCCACCTGGCTACCCCTACCCGGTCAACAGCTTTGCACTCCCCACAGCAACTCGCCTAAGCCTCCCCCATTTCTCCTTCACCCAAATCCAGATAGCTGATGTTCTGAAAGAGCTGCAAAATCTGGACATCTACAAATCAGCCGGGCTTGTCATCGATCTTCATAATAAGTGGACCAAAGAGCAGCGTGATCTGGGTTCCACATCTTTTTATTACTAAGTGAAACTCACAGCAAAACAAAAACAAGCATCTCAAACGAAACATGAAGCTAACAATAGTGCTAACAGGCAACTAAACATAAACAATATCCCATAACCCACAGGTGGAAAAAATGCTACTTACAGTCGTATGAAAAAGTTTGGGCACCCCTGACAATTTCCATGATTTCCGTTTATAAATAATTGGGTGTTTGGATCAGCAATTTATTTTGATCTAACAAATAACTGATGGACACAGTAATATTTCAGTAGTGAAATTAGGTTTATTGGATTAACAGAAACTGTGCAATATGCATCAAAACAAAATTAGACAGGTGCATAAATTTGGGCACCCCGATAGAAAAATCACATCAATATTTAGTAGAGCCTCCTTTTGCTAAAATAACAGTCTCTAGACTCTTCTCATAGCCTCTAATGAGTGTCTGGATTCTGGATGAAGGTATTTTGGACCATTCCTCCTTACAAAACATCTCCAGTTCAGTTAGGTTTGATGGTTGCCGAGCATGGACAGCTCGCTTCAAATCATCCCACAGATTCTCAATGATATTCAGGTCTTGTACTTGTTCCTCAATGATATTCAGGTCTTGTACTTGTTCTTCTGCATAAATGCCCGGGTAGATTTTGAGCAGTGTTTTTGGGTTGTTGTCTTGTTGAAATATCCAGCCCCGGCGTAACTTCAACTTTGTGACTCATTCTTCAACATTATTCCCAAGAATCTGCTGATATTGAGTGGAATCCATGCGACCCTCAACTTTAACAAGATTCCCAGTACCGGCACTGGCCACACAGCCCCACAGCATGATGGAACCCCCACCACATTTTACTGTGGGTAGCAAGTGTTTTTCTTGGAACGCTGTGTTCTTTTGCTGCCATGCATAACGTCCCTTGTTATGACTAAACACCTCAATCTTTGTTTCATCAGTCCACAGCACCTTATTCCAAAATGAAGCTGGCTTGTCCAAATGTGCATTTGCATACCTCAAGCGACTTTGTTTTTGGCGTGTGTGCAGAACAGGCTACTTCCGCATCACTAACCCATACAGCTTCTACTTGTGCAAAGTGAGCAGAATTGTTGAACGATGCACAGTGACACCATCTGCAGCAAGATGGTGTTGTAGGTCTTTGGAGGTGGTCTGTGGGCTGTTTTTGACCGTTCTCACAGTCCTTCGCCTCTCCAATATTTTACTTGGCCTGCCACTTCTGGCCTTAACAAGAACTGTGCATGTGGTCTTCCATTTCCTCACTATGTTCCTCACAGTGGACACTGACAGCTTAAATCTCTGCGATAGCTTTTTGTAGCCTTCCTCTAAACCATAATGTTGAACACTCTTTGCATAGCCTATTTTTCACATCTGATTTAATTTCAAACAACTTAATATTGCTACACTAAAAATCTTTGTCTGGACAATACCCCAGTACTCAGCTTTTATTAGAAAATTAATGGCATGCCACTGTGATCATTTTCTGTGACGACAGAGTAAATTATTATGCAGCCTCAGAGGGGTGCCCAAACTTTTTCATACGACTGTAAGTATGATCCCCAATTAGAGACAATGATAACCAGCTGCCTCTAATTGGGAATCATACAAATCACCAACATAGAAAATATAAACTAGAACAACCCTCCAGTCATGCCCTAACCTACTCTACCATAGAAAATACAGTCTTTCTATGGTCAGGACGTGACAGGGCTAAACAATCTGGACCCTCTCTTTCTACAATTATCTGCCGAAATTGTTGCAACCCCTATCACTAGCCTGTTCAACCTCTCTTTCGTATCGTCTGAGATTCCCTAAGATTGGAAAGCTGCCGCAGTCATCCCCCTCTTCAAAGGGGGAGACACTCTAGACCCAAACTGCTACAGACCTATATCTATCCTACCCTGCCTTTCTAAGGTCTTCAAAAGCCAAGTTAACAAACAGATTACCGACCATTTCGAATCCCACCGTACCTTCTCCGCTATGCAATCTGGTTTCACAGCTGGTCATGGGTGCACCTCAGCCACGCTCAAGGTCCTAAACGACATCATAACCGCCATCGATAAGAGACATTACTGTGCAGCCGTATTCATCGACCTGGCCAAGGATTTAGACTCTGTCAATCACCACATTCTTATCAGCAGACTCAACAGCCTTGGTTTCTCAAATGATTGCCTCGCCTGGTTCACCAACTACTTCTCTGATAGAGTTCAATGTGTCAAATCGGAGGGCCTGTTGTCTGGACCTCTGGTAGTCTCTATAGGGGTGCCCCAGGGTTCAATTCTCGGGCCGACTCTCTTCTCTGCATACATCAATGATGTCGCTCTTGCTGCTGGTGATTCTCGGATCCACCTCTACGCAGACGACACCATTCTGTATACTTCTGGCCCTTCTTTGGACACTGTGTTAACTAACCTCCAGACGAGCTTCAATGCCATACAACTCTCCTTCCGTGGCCTCCAACTGCTTTTAAATGCAAGTAAAACTAAATGCATGCTCTTCAACCGATCGCTGCCTGCACCTGCCCGCCCGTCCAGCATCATTACTCTGGACGGCTCCGACTTAAAATATGTGGATAACTACAAATACCTAGGTGTCTGGTTAGACTAAACTCTCCTTCCAGACTCACATTAAGCATCTCCAATCCAAAATTAAATCTAGAATTGGCTTCCTATTTCACAACAAAGCATCCTTCACTCATGCTGCTAAACATACCCTCGTAAAACCGATCATCTTACCGATCCTCGACTTTGGTGATCACTTATAAAATAGCCTCCAACACTCTACTCAGCAAATTGGATGCAGTCTTTCACAGTGCCATCCGTTTTGTCAGCAAAGCCACATAAACTACCCACCACTGCGACCTGTATGCTCTCGTTGGCTGGCCCTCGCTTCATACTCGTTCCCAAACCCACTGGCTCCAGGTCATCTACAAGTCTCTACTTGGTAAAGCCCCGCCTTATCTCAGCTCACTGGTCACCATAGCAGCACCCACTCGTAGCACGCGCTCCAGCAGGTATATCTCACTGGTCACCCCCAAAGCCAATTTCTCCTTTGGCAGCCTTTCCTTCCAGTTCTCTGCTGCTAATGACTGAAACGAACTGCAAAAATCACTGAAGCTCGAGACTCATATCTCCCTCACTAGCTTTAAGCACCAGCTATCAGAGCAGCTCACAGATCACTACACCTGTACATAGTCCATCTGTAAATAGCCCATCCAACTACCTCATCCCCATACTGTATTTATTTATTTATCTTGCTCCTTTGCACGCCAGTATCACTACTTGCACATTCATCGTCTGCACATCTACCATTCCAGTGTTTAATTGCTATATTGTAATTTCTTCGCCACCATGGCCTATTTATTGCTTTAACTCCCTTATCTTACCTCATTTGCACTCACTGTATATAGACTTTTTGTTTCTTTTTTTCCCTACTGTATTATTGACTGTATGTTTTGTTTATTCCATGTGTAACTCTCTCTTGTTGTATGTGTCAAACTGCTATGCTTTATCTTGGCCAGGTCGCAGTTGCAAATGAGAACTTGTTCTCAACTTGCCTACCTGGTTAAATAAAGGTGAAATAAAATTTTAAAAAATACAAATGTGTAGATACAATGTGGACATTATTGGAGGGAAAGAGAATGGATGAGATCTAGTTTGAGGGAGAAGGGGATACAGGAAATTAGGTTAAAGAGTATATTGAGTAGAACGTCATTAGATATAGTCTTAAACATTTTGTTATCTTTTTTTAGAGCAATGCTGGCAGGTAGGATTTAGTTTCTTCCTGTCTCTGGCCCACATTCCAGTACAGTAGATGGCGGTAATGCATCATAACGTTGGATGCCAACCGCCGATAAACCCCACCGAAGAAGAAGAATAAACCGGAAATAGCAACCGGGTATAAGTATTTTAACTTGTCTGACTTTTTTTTGTTATTCACCGTTTGGTAGTTGTCGTTATTGAGTTTCCGGACGAGAGAGAATCATGAAGATGACGGAGGAAAACAACGATGGAAATTCGACAATAACAATGGAAGATGTCCAAAGTCTTATAAAAAAGAAAGACACTATTGAAGAACAAATTAAAGCTTACTACGACGTTTTGGAAGATGTACGTTTGTAACGTTACATGGATACGTTGTTTGTTTATATTTTGGACCAGCTGACGTTAGCGAGATAACGCTAGCTTGCGAGCTCAAATGTGGTTATTTTTCCAATATGTTGTAGCTAAGTTACGTCAATCAATGCTAGCTTTATTCAGTCTGTATTATCTAACGTTAGAAACAACGTGTTTGTGCGTGTTGTGAGGCTATTATATGACGCAAGAAATATGATTCCCCGTCAATCATTTGTGTGTTCTCTTTTAGCAAGAGGTTGGAATGGAAGGTCCTTTGGTTGATGCAGAGGGATTCCCTCGCGCAGATGTTAATGTGTACCAGATCAGAACAGCAAGGCACACTATTTCTTGTAAGAGCGCTTGTAGCACTGCTGCGCAATATAACATGTTTTAACTGACACATTACTTGACAACAGTCAGACAAACTATTTACAGTGTAGTATGTAAGGGGTTCCATTGTTCGTGTGTGCTACTGCCTACTGTATTTTTTTCCCCGGCTAACTATGGCCACCTTGTCGATGTGGCAGGTCTACAGAATGATCACAAAGCCATCATGGTGGAAATCGAGGAGGCCCTGCACAGGCTGCATGCTCTAGAGAAGGCGAAGCGCGAGCAGGACCATGCAGAATCCCAGACTGAGTCCATGGAGCAGGAGGTCACCCTGCCCTCTCCCTTTGCCCGTGTGGATGCTGTCTCACAAGGCTCCCCAGCCTGTCAGGCTGTGAGTGTTTACAGTTTCTAGATCAACATAAAAACCTATATAGAATTTGTTTACAACACAGACATTGTTATTTACTTCGTGTGTTTGTTTGGGGTTATTTAAAAGTGTTTTTTTTTCAGTTGTGATACATTTGTTTATTCCCATAGGGCTTGCGAATTAGTGATGAAATCATAGCATTTGGATCCATCAACACAGGGAACTTCCAGAACCTGCAGAATATTGCCTCAGTGGTTCAGCATAGTGAAGGGGTATGTTCACCTGTGACTATAATAATCTTGTTATGACCAGTTGTATTTTATTGTGCCAAATTACCTAATCATTGGCGGGGTAACGTGCCATTATGACAGCAATATGAAATGCAGTCACTACAGTGATAACTTACCATGCGTGACATGTTGTCTTTTCTGTTCCTTAGAGACCATTAAACGTTACAGTGATTCGAAATGGCCAGAAGACCCAAATGGGACTTACCCCACAGCGGTGGTCGGGCAGAGGTTTACTGGGGTGAGTGTCCTACCTATTGAGGTAGAGATTAGACGGATTACTATTTGATCTAACTTTACTGTGGTTCACATTTAAAATACATGCCATGCCAAAATACACATCATATACAGTGTCTTCAGAAAGTATTCACACCACTTGACTTTTTCCACATGTTGCTGTGTTACACCCTGAATGAAATATTTATTATTGAGATTGTGTGCCACTGGGTTACACACAATACCCCATAATGTCAAAGTGGAATTATGTTGTTATATATATATTTGTTTTAAAGAAATTCATAAAATTAAAAGCAAAAATTTCTTGCATCAATAAGTATTCAGACCCGTTAAGGCAAGCCTAAATAAGTTCAGGAGTAAAAATTGGCTAAACATGTCACATAATAAGTTGCATGGACTCCCTCTGTGTGCAGTAATAATGTTTAACATGATTTCTGAATGACTAACTCATCTCTGTACCCCACACATACAATTATCTGCAAGGTCCCTCAGTCGAGCAGTGAATTTCAAACACAGATTCAGCAACAAAGACCATGGAGATTTCCCAGTGCCTTGCAAAGAAAGGCACCTATTGGCAGTGGTGGAAAAAGTACCCAACTGTCATACTTGAGTAAAAGTAATGCTACCTTTTTATAGAAAATTGACTCAAGTAAAAGTCACCCAGTAAAATTCTACTTGGGTTAAAGTTTTAAAGTATTTGTTTTAAAATATACTTAAGTATCAAAAGTAAAAGTATAAATTATTTAAAATTCCTTATATTAAGCAAACCAGATGGCACCATTTTCTTGTTTTTATTTTATTTACAGAAAGCAAGGGGCACACTCCAACATTCAGACATCATTTCCAAATGAAGCGTGTGTGTTTTAGTGAGTCCGCCAGATCAGAGGCAGTAGGGATGACCAGGGATGTTCGGTTGATAAGTGAAAATTGACCATTTTCATGTCCTGCTAAGCATTCAAGATGTATCGAGTACTTTTGGGTATCAAGGAAAATGTATGGAAAAGTACAATATTTTCTTTTAAGGAATGTAGTAAAGTAAAAGAAGTCAAAAATATAAATAGTGGAGTGCAGATACCACTGCTTATTGGTAGATGGGTAAAAAAATAACAGACATTGAAATCCCTTTGAGCATGGTGAAGTTTATTAATTACACTTTGGATGATGTGTAATACACCCAGTCCCTACAAAGATACACAATACTAACCTAAATACTGCACAATACTAACCTAAATGAAAGAGTTAAAATAAGGAAGAATATACAGAATAAAAAAATTATTACAAAACATTCATTCTGTTTGCAATAAGGCACAAAAAAACGTGTCAAAGAATTTATCTTTATGTCCTGAATACAAAGCGTTGTGTCGTGTTTGCCCCAAACATATCACTTAGTACAACAACTCTTTGTATTTTCAGGCATGGGGTGTGAATACTGCGTTTTCAATGAATGTGCAAAAATGTCTAAACATATTTTCATTTTGTCATTGTGTATAGATGGGTGAGAGAGAAAATATTTAATCTATTTAGAAATCAGTCTGTAACACAAGAAAATGTGGACTAAGTCAAGGGGTATGAATACTTTCTGAAGGCACTCTAATTCATCACCTGAGATATTTGTTAGTAGTAGTAGTAGTTTATAAACTATTTTACATGTAAGGCATACTTGGCAGCTAAAAGCTGAATTGCAGTACACACAAGTAAACAAATCTCAGACTGCTTGAAAAGCAAAACAAACATCAAATACAAATATGAATGACATGAGTAGGTCTGGGCTACAAAGTTCTGAGTACTTTAAGCCTCTGACACATGGAGCGACAGTCAATAGCACAAGGCTTGGGCAGAGGGGGGTGCAGGTGGCCAACAGAAGGAGCTGAGCAGCCAGATCAGGACATCTGGGGGTAGGCAGGTAGCTCTCGAAGTCCGTACTTGTGGAACGAGATGTCATTTGTCGGAGATGTCGTTTAAAAAATAAATACATTTAAAAAAAAACGTTTTCTCCCGAATTTTGTGGTGTCTAATTGGGAGAAGTTACAGTCTTGTCTCATCTCTGCAACTCCCGTATGGACTCGGAGTGCCATACGTCCTCCAAAACACAACCCAACCAAGCCGCATAGCTTCTTGACACAATGCCCATCCAACCCGGAAGCCAGCTGCACCAATGTGTTGGAGGAAACACCATACACCTGGCGACCATGTCAGCGTGCACTGCGCACGGCCCGCCACAGGAGTTGCTAGTGCGTGATGAGACAAGGATATCCCTGCCGGCCAAACCCTCCCCTAACCCAGATGACCAATTGTGCGCCGCTCCATGGGTCTCCTGGTCACGGCCGGCTGCGACAGAGCCTGGGCTCGAACCCAGAATCTCTAGTGGCGATGCAGTGCCTTAGACCACTGCGCCACTGGGGAGGCCCTTGTATTATATCTCACCATGCTCTCACTCAGGATACAGTCTACTCATAACTTTGGACGAATACTCTTGAGAAATTAATTCCTCACTGCCACTTCGCCACTGAATTGTAGTCCCCCACTTCAGTCAAGGAGTCCATAGAAACCGCCCAATGTAGGCCAATGTATACCAATCAAAACCGCTAGCTGGCATTGTTAGCTAAATTATAATTAATCATGTATTTAATTTCTATAGTGCTTTTCATAGAATCTCAAACCGCTTCGAGCAAAAAACCAACAAGCAATATTATATGACTGGTCAACTAATAGAGGCCAAGTCTTTAAAAGCTGCCTCATGGAGAGGGTCCGTTTATGGCTTTAGTGGCGGTAGCTGGTCAGAGGATGGTAGATGATGGTGATTGTGTCTGCTGATGATCTTGTAGAGGGCAAGTCTGAGAACCAGCCTGACTTTTATAGTCATTGGACGTAGCTACTAGACTTCTCCTCTTCCATTCTGTGTAGCACCCACCTGGGTGATGCTCCAGCAGATCTGGTTGCCAGAAAGCTCACCACACAGTTCAGAACAGTAGCCAGTCGTCCTCATTACGAGCCCTCTGCCTCAGCACTGCTGTATTCCTCGATCTCCAATTCCTCTCACGCTTCAAGTGACTCCTCAAATGAGCTAGCTATCTTGAAAAGCTGGTTTGCCATTAATTCTTGGGCAGGATTTAATTTTATCCAGACTAAATCTATACTAATTTGGCTAGCCAGCACCATGACAACTGTAGAAGATAAACTATTGACTTCTTATTAATTGTTTTCCCAACAGATGTAACATTGTGCCCATCCACAGATGATAAGGACCATATGACCAGCAAGATCGTAAGGGTTCAACTTTAACACCAACCTTACTGTTATGCCACTGGATGCCTATGAGTAAAGGAATTGTTTGAGTCCATAAATTAGAAGAATGACATTTTCAACTGATTCAATGTCAATTTAATGTTCTAATAAAAAAATATTAACATTCTTTTCTTTGAGTTTACATATTGCTTTCAGTGTGAAAATATATATTTTTTCAATATTCGTCTGACATTTCCATTTGCCCAACTCCTCACCTGATGTAACAGCTAAAAATAAAATAAAAACTCTGAGCTGAGCTGACAATCCTCGAGCTGACAAGGTAAAAATCTGTCGTTCTGCCACTTTCAACCACTCCACAAATTTCTTGTGAACAAACTATAGTTTTGGCAAGTCTGTTAGGACATCTACTTTGTGCATGACACAAGTCATTTTTCCAACAATTGTTTACAGACAGATTATTTCACTTATAATTCACTGTATTCACTTATAATCATGCTGTATCAGCGTAGTGTCCAGAGCATGGAGGCGCTACCAGGAGACAGGCCAGTACATCAGGAGACCTGGAGGAGGCCGTAGGAGGGCAACAACCCAGCAGCAGGACCGCTACCTCCACCTTTGTGCAAGGAGGAGCAGGAGGAGCACTGCCAGAGCCCTGCAAAATGACCTCCAGCAGGCCACAAATGTGCATGTGTCTGCTCAAACGGTCAGAAACAGACTCCATGAGGGCTCGACGTCCACAGGTGGGGGTTGTGCTTACAGCCCAACACCGTGCAGGACGTTTTTCATTTGCCAGAGAACACCAAGATTGGCAAATTCGCCACTGGCGCCCTGTGCTCCTCACAGATGAAAGCAGGTTCACACTGAGCACATGTGACAGACGTGACAGTCTGGAGACGCCGTGGAGAACGATCTGCTGCCTGCAACATCCTCCAGCATGACTGGTTTGGCAGTGGGTCAGTCATGGTGTGGGGTGGCATTTCTTTGGGGGGCCGCACAGCCCTCCGTGCTCGCCAGAGGTAGCCTGACTGCCATTAGGTACCGAGATGAGATCCTCAGACCCCTTGTGAGACCATATGCTAGTGCGATTGGCCCTGGGTTCCTCCTAATGCAAGACAATACCTTGTGTGGCTGGAGTGTGTCAGCAGTTCCTGCAAGAGGAAGGCCCGCCCGTTCGGAGGAGATCCCTCAGGAGACCATCTCATCAGGAGCATGCCCAGGTGTTGTAGGGAGGTCATACAGGCATGTGGAGGCCACACACACTACTGAGCCTCATTTCGACTTGTTTTAAGGACATTACATCAAAGTTGGATCAGCCTGTAGTGTGGTTTTTCCACTTTAATTTTGAGTGTGACTCCAAATCCAGACCTCCATGGGTTGATAAATTTGATTTCCATTGATTAATTTTTGTATGATTCTGTTGTCAGCACATTCAACTATGTAAAGAAAAAAGTATTTAATAAGAATATTTCATTCATTCAGATCTAGGATGTGTTATTTTAGTGTTCCCTTTATTTTTTTGAGCAGTGTATAAAAAATGTACCTCTGTCAAGTTTGATGGGGAGCGTCGCTGCACAGCTATTTCCAGGTCTCCAGAGATGTTCAATCGTGTTTGGGCTCTGGCTGGGTCACTCAAGGCCACTCCTGCATTGCCTTGGCTGTGTGCTTAGGGTCGTTGTCCTGTTGGAAGGTGAACCTTCATCCCATTTTGAGGTCCTGAGCACTCTGGATCTTTGCTCCATTCAAGAATCTCTCTGTACTTTGCTCCATTCATCTTTCCCTCGATCCTGACTAGTCTCCCAGTCCCTGCCGCTGAAAAACATCCCCACAGCATGATACTGCCACCACCATCCTTCACAGTAGGGATGGTGCCAGGTTTCCTCCAGACATGACTCTTGCCATACAGACCAAAGAGTTCAATCTTCGTTTCATCAGACCAGATAAGCTTGTTTTTCATGGTGTGAGAGTCCTTTAGGGGCCTCCAAACGGGCTGTCATGTGCCTTTTACTGAGGAGTGGCTTCCGTCTGGCCACTCTACCATAAAGGCCTGATTAGGGGAGTGCTGCAAAGATGGTTGTCCTTCTGGAAGGTTCTCCCATCTCCACAGAGAAACTCTAGAGCTCTGTCAGAGTGACCATTGGGTTCTTGGTCACCTCCCTGACCAAGGCCCTTCTCCTCCGATTGCTCAGTTTGGCAGGGCGGCCAGCTCTTGGAAGAGTCTTGGTGGTTCCAAACTTCTTGCATTTAAGAACCAAGGTTGCCAGGTGCACGGTGTAGCCTCCGACACATTGGTGCGGCTGGCTTCCGGGTTGGATGCGCGCTGTGTTAAGAAGCAGTGCGGCTGGTTGGGTTGTGTATCGGAGGACGCATGACATTCAACCTTCGTCTCTCCCGAGCCCGTACAGGAGTTGTAGCGATGAGACAAGATAGTAGCTACTACAACAATTGGATACCACGAAATTGGGGAGAAAAAGGGGTAAAAATAAATAAATAAAAAGAATGGTTTAGGCTACTGTGTTCTTGTCGACCTTCAATGCTGCAGACATTTTTTGGTAACCTTCCCCAGATCTGTGCCTCGTCACAATCCTGTCTCGGAGCTCTACGGACAATTCCTTTGACCTCATGGCTTGGTTTTTGCTCTGACATGCACTGTCAACTGTGGGATCTTATATAAACAGGTGTGTGCCTTTCCAAATCATGTACAATCAATTGAATGTACTATAGGTGGACTCAAATCAAATTGTAGAAACATCTCAAGGATGATCAATGCAAACAGGATGCACCTAAGCTCAATTTCGAGTTTCATAGCAAATGCTTAATGTATTTTAATACATTTGCTAACATTTCTAAAAACTTGTTTTCACTTTGTCTCTATGGGGTATTGTGTGTAGATTGATGAGGGGGAAAAAATATTTTATACATTTTACAATAAGGCTGTAATGTCACAAAATGTGGAAAAAGGGAATGGTTCTGAATACTTTCCGAATGCACTGTATATTTTTCATTACAAAATGACAGCTAAGCATTGAATCTGTTTGTTGTTGATAGCTACTGTCCTCATGGTACCCATCTATTTCAGATGGTATTTGTCTGAAAACACAGTAGGTCTGTGAATACTTGAGTCATGTCAGGCATTGGAACCGAGAGTAATGACCCCTTGTCAAGCCCTCCAGAGGAGCAGCAGGCCACAACTAGCACCGAAGCAAAGCAGCAGGCAGACAAGGATGGAGAAGATTTGCATCAGAGAGAAGAGGAGAATGGTAAAGAGCAGGTTGAAAGGCTTGACTGTCAGTGGACAGAATGCGTACTAAGACAGATGATCAGTCTAAAATACATGGGATTCCGACTCTCTCAAGTCTACCCAGACACCTCAAATACACTGTTACCCAAGCAATCCCCTCATGTTTTTTTATTTATTAAATGTTTTATTTAACTATGCAAGTCATTTAAGAACAAATTCTAATTTATGACGATGGGCCAATTGTGCACCGCCCTATGGGACTCCCAATCACGTCTGGTTGTGATACAGCCTGGAATCGAACCAGGGTCTGTAGTGACGCCTCTAGCACTGAGATGCAGTGTCTTAGACCGATTTGACACTCGGGAGCCCCCCAAGTAAAAACTCATGCACTGGTAAAACTGAATCTAGCTTTCTATCATAAACATTTGTATTCAACTAGATATATACAGTGGGGCAAAAAAAGTATTTAGTCAGCCACCAATTGTGCAAGTTCTCCCACTTAAAAACATGAGAGAGGCCTGTCATTTTCATCATTGGTACACTTCAACTATGACAGACAAAATGAGAAAAAAAAATCCAGAAAATCACATTGTAGGATTTTTAATGAATTTATTTGCAAATTATGGTGGAAAATAAGTATTTGGTCAATAACAAAAGTTTATCTCAATACTTTGTTATATACCCTTTGTTGGCAATGACAGAGGTCAAACGTTTTCTGTAAGTCTTCACAAGGTTTTCACACACTGTTGCTGGTATTTTGGCCCATTCCTCCATGCAGATCTCCTCTAGAGCAGTGATCTTTTGGGGCTGTTGCGGACTTTCAACTCCCTCCAAAGATTTTCTATGGGGTTGAGATCTGGAGACTGGCTAGGCCACTCCAGGACCTTGAAATGCTTCTTACGAAGCCACTCCTTCGTTAACCGGGCGGTGTGTTTGGGATTATTGTCATGCTGAAAGACCCAGCCACGTTTCATCTTCAATGCCCTTGCTGATGGAAGGAGGTTTTCACTCAAAATCTCACGATACATGACCCCATTCATTCTTTCCTTTACACGGATCAGTCATCCTGGTCCCTTTGCAGAAAAACAGCCCCAAAGCATGATGTTTCCACCACCATGCTTCACAGTAGGTATGGTGTTCTTTGGATGCAACTCAGCATTCTTTGTCCTCCAAACACGACGAGTTGAGTTGTTACCAAAAAGTTATATTTTGGTTTCATCTGACCATATGACATTCTCCCAATCTTCTTCTGGATCATCCAAATGCTCTCTAGCAAACTTCAGACAGGCCTGGACATGTACTGGCTTAAGCAGGGGGACACGTCTGGTACTGCAGGATTTGAGTCCCTGGCGGCGTAGTGTGTTACTGATGGTAGGCTTTGTTACTTTGGTCCCAGCTCTCTGCAGGTCATTCACTAGGTCCCCCCGTGTGGTTCTGGGATTTTTGCTCACCGTTCTTGTGATCATTTTGACCCCACGTGGTGAGATCTTGCGTGGAGCCCCAGATCGAGGGAAATTATCAGTGGTCTTGTATGTCTTCCATTTCCTAATAATTGCTCCCACAGTTGATTTCTTCAAACCAAGCTGCTTACCTATTGCAGATTCAGTCTTCCCAGCCTGGTGCAGGTCTACAATTTTGTTTCTGGTGTCCTTTGACAGCTCTTTGGTCTTGGCCATAGTGGAGTTTGGAGTGAGACTGTTTTGAGGTTCTGGACAGGTGTCTTTTATACTGATAACAAGTTCAAACAGGTGCCATCAATACAGGTAACGAGTGGAGGACAGAGGAGCCTCTTAAAGAAGAAGTTACAGGTCTGTGAGAGCCAGAAATCTTGCTTGTTTGTAGGTGACCAAATACTTATTTTCCACCATCATTTGCAAATAAATTCATTAAAAATCCTACAATGTGATTTTCTGGATTGTTTTTCAAATTTTGTCTGTCATAGTTGAAGTGTACCTATGATGAAAATTACAGGCCTCTCATCTTTGTAAGTGGGAGAACTTGCACAATTGGTGGCCGACTAAATAAATACTTTTTTGCCCCACTGTATATGTTAAACAAGAGAAGTGTTTGTTTTTCCAGCGGTCTGTGTCCTTTTTGGGCTACCTCATATCCTAGGAGGGAGTGGAGATGGAGGAGCAACGCGTTAGCGTCACTTGAGTGGGTTGAGTCACTGACGTGATCTTCCTGTCTGGGTTGGAGATCTTTGTGGGCTATACTCGGCCTTGTCTCAGGATGGTAAGTTGGTGGTTGAAGATATCCCTCTAGTGGTGTGGGGGCTGTGCTTTGGCAAAGTGGGTGGGGTTATATCCTTCCTGTTTGGCCCTGTCCGGGGGTATCATCGGATGGGGCCACAGTGTCTCCTGACCCCTCCTGTCTCAGCCTCCAGTATTTATGCTGCAGTAGTTTATGTGTCGGGGGGCTAGGGTCAGTTTGTTTTATCTGGAGTACTTCTCCTGTCTTATCCGGTGTCCTGTGTAAATGTAAGTATGCTCTCTAATTCTCTCTTTCTCTCTTTCTTTCTCTCTCTCGGAGGACCTGAGCCCTGGACCATGCCTCAGGACTACCTGACATGATGACTCCTTGCTGTCCCCAGTCCACCTGGCCGTGCTGCTGCTCCAGTTTCAACTGTTCTGCCTGCGGCTATGGAATCCTGACCTGTTCACCGGACGTGCTACCTGTCCCAGACCTGCTGTTTTCAACTCTCTAGAGACATTAGGAGTGGTAGAGATACTCTTAATGATCGGCTATGAAAAGCCATTTACTCTTGATGTGCTGATTTGCTGCACCCTCGACAACTACTGTGATTATTATTATTTGACCATACTGGTCATTTATGAAAATTTGAACATCTTGGCCATGTTCTGTTATAATCTCCACCCGTACACAGCCAGAAGAGGACTGGCCACCCCACATAGCCTGGTTCCGCTCTAGGTTTCTTCCTAGGTTTTGGCCTTTCTAGGGAGTTTTTCCTAGCCACCGTGCTTCTACACCTGCATTGCTTGCTGTTTGGGGTTTTAGGCTGGGTTTCTGTACAGCACTTTGAGATATCAGCTGATGTACGAAGGGCTATATAAATCAATTTGATTTGATTTGGTCAGCGCAGTCAGGTCATGGCCCATCCCCAACTCCGTGAAAGCAGTCCAGCGATTCCTGGGGTTCGCCAACAATTTCCGGAGGTTCATCCGAGGCTTCAGCATGGTGGTCGCGCTTCTTACCTCCCTGCTGAGAGGAGGTCCCCAGCGGCTTTGTTGGACGGCAGAGGCGGAGAGGGCGTTCAAGACACTGAAGGTACGCTTCACCACTGCTCCCGTGCTGGCACATTCCGACCAATCACATCCCTTCATCATCGAGGTGGATGCCTCCAAAGTAGGAGTCGGGGCAGCGCTGTCTCAGCACACTGGAACCCCTCCAAAGCTGCGGCCCTGCACATTTTAATCCAACCAGCTGAGCCCCGCCCAGAGGAAGTACGACGTAGGGGACCGGGAACTCTTAGTGGTCAAGAAGGTTTTGAAAGCTTGGAGGCACTGGCTGGAGCGGTCCAAACACCCTTTCCTGGTGTGGACGGACCACTGCAACCTGGAGTACATCAGAGCAGCGAAGAGGCTAAACCCCAGACAGGCC
This sequence comes from Oncorhynchus clarkii lewisi, assembly GCF_045791955.1. Taxonomy (NCBI): domain Eukaryota; kingdom Metazoa; phylum Chordata; class Actinopteri; order Salmoniformes; family Salmonidae; genus Oncorhynchus; species Oncorhynchus clarkii. The sequence continues at coordinate 29,808,234 of NC_092152.1, forward strand.
AGGTGGGCTATATTCTTTGCAAGGTTCCAATTCACGCTTTCTTATAGGCTCGAAGAACATGAAGGTCGATGCCCTATCTTGCCTCAATGACGCTTAGGAGAGGGAGAGGAGACCCCCATCATCCCTCCGTCCCGTATCATTGCGCCAGTGGTGTAGGACGTGGACGCCGACATATGGTAGGCCCTGTGCACGGAACCCGCACCTGCACAGTGCCTGGAGAACCGCGCCTACGTGCCCATGGGTGTGCGGGACCGCCTCCTTGCCTGGGCACACACGGCGCACACATACCTGACTGAGAAGTACTAGTGGCCCACCTTGGCTATGGACGCCCGGGTTTACTTCTCTTCCTGCTCCATCTGTGCCCAGTCAAAGACACCCAGACATTTTCCTTATGGAAAGATCCTTCTCCTGCCGGTTCCACAACGACCCTGGTCTCACCTCTCAATGGATTTGGTCACTGACCTTCCCCCCTCCGAGGGGAATATCACCGTTCTCGTCGTTGTGGACCAGCTTTCCAAAGCATGTTGCCTTCTTTCTTCTGCCTGGGCTCCTGTCGGCCATGCAAACTGTGAAGGCTCTTTTAACGCACATCTTCCGGCACTACGGGATCCCGGAGGACATTGTGTCAGATCGTGGCCCTCAGTTCACCTCACGCGTATGGAAAGCGTTCGTGGAACGCCCGGGGGTCACGCTCAGTCTCACTTCCGGGTACTGTCCTCAAGTTAATGGGCAGGTGGAGAGGGTCAATCAGGAAGCGGGCAGGTTCCTGAGATATTACTGTCAGGACCGGCCGGGGGAGTGGGCGGATTTTCTACCAGGGCTGAGTACGTGCAGAATTCCCTCCGCCACTCCTCCACGAACCTCACTCCTTTCCTGTGCGTGTTGGGGTATCAGCCGGCCCTGGCACCTTGGCATCCGAGCCAGAATGAAGCTCCTGCGATGGACGAGGGGTTTCGGCACGCTGAGGAGACCTGGAACGCTGTGCACACTCGTCTCCAGCAAGCTGTGCATCGGCACAAGGAACAGGCCGACCACTACCGCAGTGAGGTGACTGTCTTCTCTCCAGGAGACCGGGTCTGGCTCTCCAACCGGAACCTGTGCCTCCGCCTGCCCTGCTGGAAGCTGAGCCTGCGGTTTGTGGGGCCTATTAAAGTCCAGAGGAGGGTTAATGAGGTAACATACTGTTTGCAACTCCCTGCTGATTACCGCATTAAACAACTTTTCACCAGGCCAGTGGTGCCTGGTCCCTTCGCTGAGGCTGGACCCAGTGACGCCCGCCTCCTCCTCTGGACATCGAGGGAGGTCCGGTGTACACGGTCCATGAAGTCCTGGATTCGAGGCGTCGGGCGGGGCGTCTCCAGTACCTCATTGACTGGGAGGGGTACAGCCCAGAGGAGCGGTGCTGGGTTCCTGCAGTGGACATCTTGGACGCTTCACTGACCAGGGATTTTCACGGTCGGCACCATGACCGACCCGTACCGCGTACTAATTGAGTGTATGTAAACTTCTGACCCACTGGGAATGTGATGAAATAAATAAAAGCTGAAATAAATCACTCTCTACTATTATCCCGACATTTCACATTTTTAAAATAAAGTGGCGATCCTAACTGGCCTAAGACAGGGAATTTTTTAGGATTAAATGTCAGGAATTGTGAAGAACTGAGTTTAAATGTACTTGGCTAAGGTGTATGTAAACTTCCGATTTCAACTATATAATTACCTCAATTACCTCAACTAACCTGTACCCCCTGTGGCGTACAGCAGGTCAGCCACCAGGGGGAGACTCGTCGAGGCCTGGTGACAGACGGAGTATACAGTTGAAGTCGGAAGTTTACATACACTTAGGTTGGAGTAATTAAAACTAGTTTTTCAACCACTCCACAAATTTCTTGTTAACAAACTATAGTCTTGGAAAGTCGGTTAGGACATCTACTTTGTGCATGACACAAGTCATTTTTCCAACAGTTGTTTACAGACAGATTATTTCACTTATAATTCACTGAATCTCAATTCCAGTGGGTCATAAGTTTACATACACTAAGTTGACTGTGCCTTTAAACAGCTTGGAAAATTCCAGAAAATGATGTCATGGCTTTAGAAGCTTCTGATAGGCTAATTGACATCATTTGAGTCAATTGGAGGTGTACCTGTGGATGTATTTCAAGGCCTACCTTCAAACTCAGTGCCTCTTTGCTTGACATCATGAGAAAATCCAAAGAAATCAGCCAAGACCTCAGAAAATAAATTGCAGACCGACAAGTCTGGTTTGTCCTGGGGAGCAATTTCCAAATGTTATTTTATTGTTGCTCTTTTATTTTTTACTTTAGTTTATTTAGTAAATATTTTTCATAACTATTATTTTTCTTAAAACTGCATTGTTGGTTAAGGGCTTGTAAGTAAGCCAAGATGTTTTTTATCCGGTGAGAATCAGTGTGATGCCAGCTGGTGCCCCAGTGTATGTGAAACGTATCTGCTTTGTCCTACTTCTCCCTTTTAATCCCTCTCTTGTCTGTAGGAATTTTGTCCTGTCTACAGTCAGCTCGAGGGTGATACATGTGAAAGCACAGGGCAGTGTGACGGAGCCGCTGCTGCGAAAGCATTGCGAGGCACTGCATGCTGTGGCATGTCACCCCCAGCAACCAGTTGTTGCCTTGGGCAGCCACAGTGGCACCCTGAAGGCGTGGGACTATGAGCGCAAGGTGTCCATCTGCAGCAGGGTCTTTGAGAAGGAGAGGCAGATTCAGTGTATCGCCTATGACCCCCCCCCCCCCCCCCCCAAGGTGACCCAGCAGGCCAGTCAGTTTAATTTCCTATAAGTAAAACTATATGCATATGTAGAAAGATCTCACATTGATATTCTCACATTTGATTTGTGGTATACAGAGAACTCCCCTTAAAAACAACATATTCTCTGTTTGTTTGAGTTGTCTCAGCTTTGACCAGGCTATCCTGTGTGTCAGTGAACAGGATTATACTTGGCAGTTGGATTTGCAAGTGGAGCTGTCCATGTACTGGATGCTTGCACATTGCAGAGGAGCGACTCAACTACAGCCACTCACATTACCTTCTCTCCAGACTCCCTCTACCTGGCCACAGCAGTGAGCAGACACTGTGGTTCTGGCATTGGGATTGGAAAGTAACAGGTTTGAGCCCTCTACCTTGAATCATTATAATCAAACTGAAGCTAACAAATTGCACGTTTTCCTCGTGTTTTGTTGCTACTGTCAGGATGCTGGAAAAGCGGTGATGGTGTTTGGCTTGTACACTGGTAGGAGCGTGCAGTGCTGGAAGTACCTGGTGAGGCGTCACTCCCACTATGAGCCCATCAGGGACTTCCTATTTGGGGTGTACCTGGACAGCACCCAACCCAGACTATTCTCCCTGGGCATGGACCAGACCCTCACACTTAGTAGGGCTCTGGTTTACTTACATGCAGTGGTTCTTTACTTGCTGAACCACTAGGCATGCTGAATCACGTTGGATAACTTTGCCTTGGTGTGTGGTGATTCATTAGGTGGAGAATGACCTGGAGAATAGCAATGAGAATGAGCTGATGATCCTGAGCGCATTGAGCAGAGCGTTGGGCCCACCTGTATGGCTTGGTGCACACCGCTCACCACAGAGGATTTCCTGCTCACCGCCTCTGGCCTCTACAAAGTGAAGCTTTTCAACAGCATCACCAAGATGTGCAGGTCAGCACCCAAATAACAGTCTGTAAAAATATGATTAGTCCTCTTATTTCACGGCATCTCTGTCACTGGGGTGTAGTATGAAGGCCACAAATGAAGGATCATGACCCTAGCTCTCATTAAATGGCATACATCACAAAAGACAAGGTAAGTGTTGATTCACGCCCAATTGTATCAAACTACCTCCTCAGTCAGACCAAATATGTATGAAAGTCTTTATTTTAGGGGCCAGACTTGTGTGTATTTCTTGCCTAATAAAGAGATACTGGTTTCATTGTCACTTGTCATAATGTCTTCTTTTTCAAGGTGGATCTCGAGATTCTGCACATTGATGGGAACCCCCACGTTCTCTGCTCTGATTTGCCACCCAACAGGGGTATCTGCTATGGCCTGCTCCAATGACATTCTATATGTCTTCACTGCTGGGGGTCTGACTGAAGTTATCTCATGGGAGATTAGTTTAAAGTGAGTAGAACGTTGAGTTTTCCTGTTGAACATATACTGAATCGTTGTCTCTTGTGTGTTTAGTGCATTAGAAACAGAACTCTTTAAAGTAGGTCAAACTGATATCTTTACCATGTAACCATCAATATTCAGAATTGTATAGAGTGGGTACATCAGTTATGGCTGTACAATACTTGTGCGTTTGTTCTGACACTTACATTTTTGCCTTTAGGAAATGGAGGACGTTTTCTATTACTGTCAGCTGTGTAAACAAGGCATTGACTCCATGGAGATCCGACAGGTGTCCACCCGAATCCCACTAGCAAATGTCCCCTTTATCATGAGGGCTCTGGGCTTCCTCCCCATTGAGCAAGAGGTACAAAGTCCTTAATGAGGACAAATCCAATGACTAGGCTAATGTGGGAAACGATTGATTAATTTATTACTTTGATAATTTTCTGTTTTCGTTACTCATTTTGTTATACTATGTTTTAAGTTATAATGAGTTATAACAATGAGTTAGGTTCAGTATAGAAATAATGTTTGTTGATCATGACTCTCTCCAGCTGGAGGACATGCAGAACGAAGTAAAGTTCAGCATGTATGCTGAGACTGTGAAATATGTGACCGACATAGACCTGAAGGAGTTTATTAAGGTGTACGTCAACCAACAGCCAGCATTTGGCATCTCCAGGAAGTAGTTGCTTCACACTTTCCAGGTCCTGGGTGATGAGAGAGCATGTAGTGAACAGGGACGAGCTGCTGGAACTCTTCCAGGACATTGATGTGCTAGGCTAGCTGCCTGTAAATCTGCATTTTCTTAGTCTCCACAAGCCTGTTTGCTGTGCCTGTATATTTTTATGCAGGGTAGTGTCAGTATCTAGAGAGGGGGAGATCTGAGCTGGAAGCCATTGAATGTGATGGTATGTATCACCATGTTGAGCTCAGAGTAGTGTCTAAAAATGTGAAAATGAGACGGAGACTACACAGCTTTGATAGTCCACCATTAAAAGTGTGTGTGTGTGTGGGACAGATTCAGAAGACATGCTGGATTGTGAGATCCTGGAGGAGATTTCCATGGAAACATTTTCTAATGATTCCCTCCCAAGAAGGAATGTTGTCCCCCCCTCAGGGTCAGAAGTTGTATAGAAATTACATGTTTTTTTCTTTTGGAAAAGTTTATATTTATCAATTTCCTTTAAAAACAGCTCATTTTCATTTACATCGTTTATACACATAAAAACGGCATAAAACAGCATTCGAGTATTACATTTAAATTTGTTAAAAATCTTTTATCTACAGAGATTGTGCTGCTAGGTGACCTAAACTGGGACATGCTTAACACCCCGGCCATCCTACATTCTATGCTAGATGCCATCAATCTCACACAAATGATCAATGAACCCACCAGGTACAACCCGAAACCCCACCCTCATAGATATCATCTTAACCAACTTGCCTTCCAAATACACCTCAGCTGTCTTCCACCAAGATCTCAGCGATCACTGCCTCATTGCCTGCATCCGTAATGGGTCTGCGGTCAAACGACTACCACTCATCACTGTCAAACACTCCCTAAAACACTTCAGCGAGCAGGCCTTTCTAATCAACCTGCCTCGAGTATCCTGGAAGGATATTGACCTCATCCCGTCAGTAGAGAATGCCTGGTTATTCTTTAAAAGTGCATTCCTCACAATCTTAAATAAGCATGCCCCATTCAAAAAATGTAGAACCAGGAACAGATATAGCCCTTGGTTCTCTCCAGACCTGACTGCCCTTGACCAGCACAAAAACATCCTGTGGCGTTCTGCATTAGCATCGAATAGCCCCCGTGATATGCAACTTTTCAGGGAAGTTAGGAACCAATATACACAGGCAGTTAGGAAAGCTAAGGATAGCTTTTTCAAGCAGAAATTTGCATCCTGTAGCACACACTCAAAAAAGTTCTGGGACACTAAAGTCCATGAAGAATAAGAGCACCTCCTCCCAGCTGCCCACTGCACTGAGGCTACCCCGATCAACAGCCCTCCACCACCCACAGCAACTCGCCCAAGCCTCCCCATTTTACCTTTCACCCGAATCCAGATAGCTGATGTTCTGAAAGAGCTGCAAAATCTGGACCCCTACAAATCAGCCCGGCTAGACAATCTGGACCCTCTCTTTCTAAAATTATCTGCCGAAATATTTTGCAACCCCCATTACTAGCCAATTCAACCTGTCTTTTGTATCGCAAAGGGGGAGACACTCTAGACCCAAACTGCTACAGACCTATATCTATCCTACCCTGTCTTTCTAAGGTCTTCGAAAGCCAAGTTAATTAACAGATTACTGACTATTTCGAATCCCACCGTACCTTCTCCGCTATGCAATCTGGTTTCAGAGCTGGTCATGGGTGCACCTCAGCCACGCTCAAGGTACTAAACGATATCATAACCGCCATCGATAAGAGACATTATTGTGCAGCCGTATTCATCGACCTAGCCAAGGCATTCAAATCTGTCAATCACCACATTCTTATCGGCAGACTTAACAGCCTTGTTTTCTCAAATGATTGCCTCGCCTGGTTCACCAACTACTTCTCAGACAGAGTTTAGTGTGTCAAATCGGAGGGCCTGTTGTCCGGACCTCTGGCAGTCTCTATAGGGGTGCCACAGGGTTCAATTCTCGGGCCGACTCTCTTCTCTGTATACATCAATGATGTTGCTCTTGCTGCTGGTGATTCTCTGATCCACCTCTACGCAGACGACACCATTCTGTATACCTCTGGCTCTTCTTTGGACACTATGTTAACTAACCTCCAGACAAGCTTCAATGCCATACAACTCTCCTTCCGTGGCCTCCAACTGCTCTTAAATGCAAGTAAAACTAAATGCATGCTCTTCAACCGATCGCTGCCTGCACCTGCCCGCCCATCCAGCATCACTACTCTGGACGGTTTCGACTTAGAACATGTGGACAACTACAAATACCTAGGTGTCTGGTTAGACTGTAAACTCTCCTTCCAGACTCACATTAAGCATCTACAATCTAAAACTAAATCTAGAATTGGCTTTCTATTTCGCAACAAAGCATCCTTCACTCATGCTGCCAAACATACCCTCATAAAACTGACCATCCTACCGATCCTCGACTTTGGCGACGTCATTTACAAAATAGCCTCCAACACTCTACTCAACAAATTGGATGCAGTCTATCACAGTGCCATCTGTTTTGTCACCAAAGCCCCATATACTACCCACCACTGTGACCTGTACGCTCTCGTTGGCTGGCCCTCGCTTCATACTTGTCGCCAAACACACTGGCTCCAGGTCATCTACAAGTCTCTGCTAGGTAAAGCCCCGCCTTATCTCAGCTCACTGGTCACCATAGCAACACCCACCCGTAGCACGGACTCCAGCAAGTATATTTCACTGTTCATCCCCAAAGCCAACACTTCCTTTGGCCGCCTTTCTTTCCAGTTCTCTGCTGCCAATGACTGGAACAAACTGCAAAAATCATTGAAGCTGGAGACTCATATCTTCCTCACTAGCTTTAAGCACCAGCTATCAGAGCAGCTCACAGATCACTGCATCTGTAAATAGCCCATCCAAATACCTCATCCTCATACTGTATTTATTTACACTGCTCAAAAATATAAATGGAACACTTAAACAACACAATGTAACTCCAAGTCAATCACATTTCTGTGAAATCAAACTGTTCACTTAGGAAGCAACACTGATTGACAATGAATTTCACATGCTGTTGTGCAAATGGAATAGACAACAGGTGGAAATTATAGGCAATTAGCAAGACACCCCCAATATAGGAGTGGTTCTGCAGGTGATAACCACAGACCACTTCTCAGTTCCTATGCTTCCTGGCTGATGTTTTGGTCACTTTTGAATGCTGGCGGTGCTTTCACTCTAGTGGTAGCATGAAACGTAGTCTACAACCCACACAAGTGGCTCAGGTAGTGCAGCTCATCCAGGATGGCACATCAATGCGAGTTGTGGCAAGAAGGTTTGCTGTGTCTGTCAGCGTAGTGTCCAGAGCATGGAGGCGCTACCAGGAGACAGGCCAGTACCTCAGGAGACGTGGAGGAGGCCGTAGGAGGGCAACAACCCAGCAGCAGGACCGCTACCTCCGCCTTTGTGCAAGGAGGAGCAGGAGGAGCACTGCCAGAGCCCTGCAAAATGACCTCCAGCAGGCCACAAATGTGCATGTGTCTGCTCAAACGGTCAGAAACAGACTCCATGAGGGTGGTATGAGGGCCTGACGTCCACAGGTTGGGGTTGTGCTTACAGCCCAACACCGTGCAGGACGTTTGGCATTTGCCAGAGAACACAAAGATTGGCAAATTCGCCACTGGCGCCCTATGCTCTTCACAGATGAAAGCAAGTTCACACTGAGCACATGTGACAGACGTGACAGTCTGGAGACGCCGTGGAGAACGTTCTGCTGCCTGCAACATCCTCCAACATGACCGGTTTGGCAGTGGGTCAGTCATGGTGTGGGGTGGCATTTCTTTGGGGGGCCGCACAGCCCTCCATGTGCTCTCCAGAGGTAGCCTGACTGCCATTAGGTACCGAGATGAGATCCTCAGAACCCTTGTGAGACCATATGCTGGTGCGGTTGGCCCTGGGTTCCTCCTAATGCAAGACAATGCTAGACCTCATGTGGCTGGAGTGTGTCAGCAGTTCCTGCAAGAGGAAGGCATTGATGCTATGGACTGGCCCGCCTGTTCCCCAGACCTGAATCCAATTGAGCACATCTGGGACATCATGTCTCGCTCCATCCACCAACGCCATGTTGCACCACAGACTGTCCAGGAGTTGGCGGATGCTTTAGTCCAGGTCTGGGAGGAGATCCCTCAGGAGACCATCCGCCACCTCATCAGGAGCATGCCCAGGTGTTGTAGGGAGGTCATACAGGCACGTGGAGGCCACACACACTCCTGAACCTCATTTTGACTTGTTTTAAGGACATTACATCAAAGTTGGATCAGCCTGTAGTGTGGTTTTCCACTTTAATTTTGAGTGTGACTCCAAATCCAGACCTCCATGGGTTGATAAATTTGATTTCCATTGATAATTTTTGTGTGATTTTGTTGTCAGCACATTCAACTATGTAAAGAAAAAAGTATTTAAGAATATTTCATTCATTCAGATATAGGATGTGTTATTTTAGTGTTCCCTTTATTTTTTGAGCAGTGTATTTATCTTGCTCCTTTGCAGCCCAGTATTTCTACTTCCACATTCATCTGCACATCTACCATTCCAGTGTTTAATTGCTATATTGTAATTACTTTGCCACCATGGCCTATTTATTGCCTTTACCTCCCTTATCCTACTTCATTTGCACATACTGTATAGACTTTTTTTCTACTGTATTATTGACTGTATGTTTGTTTATTCCATGTGTAACTCTGTGTTGATGTGTCAAACTGTTTTGCTTTATCTTGGTCAGGTCGCAGTTGCAAATGAGAACTTGTTCTCAACTAGTCTACCTGGTTAAATAAAGGTTAAAAAAGTACAAGTAAAAAACAATAGAAACAACCTTGAATAAAAGTGTTTTCCTGTAAAATCCATTTAAAATGTATACAAATTATTTAACAAAGGAAAAACATTTTTAAGACATGAAAAACATGTTAAAGTCACTTTGTTAAAGTCACTTTTTTAAAAGGCTGTCTGGCCTTTGTACAGGAACAGGGTGAGTCCTTATCAAACACACCTCCTCCTGCTCCTCCGAATCAATTATCGTCCTGTCTGTCGGGGCCCAGAGGAGATCCCTCCCCTAGGCGCAGCGCTCTAGGTGCCGCAGCGCTGTCAGGTCGTGGCCGCCGGGACCTTGGGTGATGTGGGGGACCCTTCGCCTGGTGTCGAGGCTCCCTTTCTTCTATACCACCACAGGGCTTCTGTGGCTACCATGGCCACTGCCTGGGGGGTAGTCTCTACTCGTTTCGCTACCAGCAGTTTGCGGGAGGACCACAGTGCTTCCTTCAGACATGAGGGTGGGCCAGAGCTTGGTGAAGGCCCTTTGTGGAATAGGCCTTCAGCCCACCCCATACAGCACGAGCTGGTGCGTTAGGTCCTCCCCTGCTGGCAGACACAGGGAGATCAGGGGGCCTTTTTCCTTCCACAGGTCCCTGGCGGCTCTGCACACCCAGAGCAAGTGCCTCACCTACTCACCTTGGCCACAGCCTGTTCAGGGGCACACGGATGTCCTCGCAATGCCCCGGGAGTGCATAACAGCCCTGACTGGGAGGATCTTGTGGGTGACCATCCAGGACAGGTCCTGGTGCCAATTCAGCAGAGTAAGATGGGCCACGTTGCGCCAAACCGTTGTGGGCTCACCTATAGCAAGCTGTACACATTGGTTCCCGCTCCTGCACAAGAGAGAGAAGAGAGCCGTGTTTAGTTAAAACCGTGACTGCTTCTTTTTCCAGTTTAAAATGTCTTAACTTCTGGAGCTGGACATAGTGTGTGGGGAGCAGAAAATAGACTGAGGCTCGCAGGTTGACTGGGATCAGCCTCAGGGTTCTGAGGTAAGATCCCAGGCAGAACCATGCGAGGGCCTGGGTCTTGTTGTTGACCGGGGGGGTGGCAAGAGTGAGATGTAAATCATGACGGAGAGGTGGCAAGAGTGCTGTAAAAGACTCATGGGAAATATCTAGTTCATGAAGCACACACATACAGGTTTCCTCATGGGTGCAGTTTGATGTGACCTTTTATTGGCTATGATTGGCTAATAAAGATCAATTGAATACAGCATATGTTATGACATGAAAAATTAAATGACACATTTTATTGCAAATGTTTTTAATTTATTTGTTCCAAGTAATTATACTTTTTAAAAATTAATGTATAGTCTATGCATTAACTTTTGTTTTCTGGGAGACTTAAATACTGTAAAACTTTTGTCTGAAGTAGTGGAACTTCTGTTCAGGCTGTCTGTCTACAAAACACAAAAAAAATTGGGCGTGCACGCGCTTTGCTTGTTCTGAACGCTGTCCTTGGCGCAGGCGCGTTACTTCCTCCTACAGCTCGTTTCAGTGTGTTTGCATTGTGTCTAAACTGCCGGCGAGTTTAAGAAAATATTTTACCTATAGCAGCTATGTCGGGCAGGTCGGTCCGCGCGGAGACACGGAGTAGGGCGAAAGATGACATCAAGCGGGTTATGGCTGCTGTTGATAAAGTACGAAATTGGTAAGAGGGAACGCGTTATCTAAGACCCGAGAGCAGCATTGCTAGTGGGGGAGGAGAGACCGGGAGAAGAACAAATTTATGAAACGAAAGATATATTGAATGAAATTCGGTCGGATGATATCTCGGCTCATGTGCGCTGCGCTCCCGTGCCCTGGTCAGAGGAGGAGGTCGCTTAAACACGTATCATGTGGGAATATTACATCTATTCAGAAAATATTGTGGGTTGAACCTAGAAGCCATTTCGTTGCAGTCACATGAAGCCTTTGCCGTTCTAGCATAGTACATGTACTGCCGGCTTGAGAAGCTTTGTCGGCTACTGGTTTTTCACCGCTCGAATGTTATCAATAATAACATCACAACCGCCGTTCGACGACAGCGGTCAATAGTTAGAATAGTTTCTATGTTCGCGGGGTTTTAAATTTAGCGCTTGGAGAGGTTTTTGTGTCCTACAAATATAGGGAGCGCGTGGGGTGCTGGTGGGAAGAGGAACTGTGGAAAGACCGAATTGCTTAACAATTTTATTTTGGATGGTCCTATAGTTTAATAAAATTGCAGTTTATAGATTTGCACTAATGTGGATGTGTTAGTAGCCTAAATGTAATCACCACTAAATGTAATTTAAATAATTTAGTTTAGGCTATTCGCCTGTAGGCTCACTCATTGGTATATATCTCAAATGGCTACAAGTACGTACATTCCTAACTTTCAAATGAACTTTCCACAGAAATATTGAAGGACATTTTCTACGGGGAATTGACATTTAAAGTGATAGCAAACAAAAATATTATTGTGGTGTTTTGTTGACATTTTGAAATTAATACACAAATGCAAACAAGTGTTCCTCATTCCTTGTGTATCTAATGCAGGGAGAAGAAATGGGTAACAGTCGGTGACACATCCTTGCGAATCTACAAGTGGGTGCCAGTAACCGAACCCAAGTCAAATGATGTAAGTCCGCAGGGTGTTTGGGGGCACCAATTTTTTAAAATATTTTTTTATTTTTATGGTGAGTGTAGAATGAAACTGGAAACCGTTAAATTACAGAAGTAAGGTGGTTGATCACCATTATGCTTCCTTTTTTCATCTCCTTTCAAATTCCTTCTGATATGACCTATACAAAGTGATTATATTGAGATAAAATACATAATGTAATATGTTATACATAATAAATAGCACAACTACAGCATTTTATGTGCAATCTTGCAGAAGAGCAAAAATAAGAAGAAAGGCAAGGATGACAAGTATGGGTCGGAGGTCACAACACCAGAAAACAGCTCCTCTCCTGGAATGATGGACATGCATGGTAAGAGCCAATTCACACCTTGTGCCAACAAAGAGCAAAATACTTCAAACTGATGTTCAATAATAGTTGTAAACATCTTCATTTTACTTTCCGTATCTCTTAGATGATAACAGTAACCAGAGCTCCATTGCTGACTGCTCCCCGATGAAGCAGGAAAACAGCAACAGTGCCAGCCCTGCCCCAGAGGCCACGGCAACTTCCCAGAGTGACAGCAACGAGGCTAAGAGCGACCAGAGCCAGTCCCCTGGCAAAGAGCAGCTGAAGAGCACAGACAGCAAGAGTGGTCAGTCAATATGCTACCTAGCACAGAAAGGGAGAGCATTGCCTTAGTTTCAACTAAACTATATGAAACTATACCATGCATACAGCATATTGTCCTCATTAAAGCTGTGCTCTTGTCTTACCTTGAGGTATTTTCTAAGAGTAGTGTCAACTTGTCAAACAATAAGACTTAACTTGAGGCAGAATGCTTTTATACAGCCCACATAATCCCGGAATAGTAAAAAAAATGGCAGTTGCACAGCTGTCAAGGTCAAAAGTGTACATATTATGGCTTGTAGAGATGGCATTCATAAGGAACATTTGGTGAACAAAATAATATGCCATTTAGCACTCCCCCCCCCCCCCCCCCAAAGTGACTTAGTCATGCGTGAAAACAAATGTTATTTCATCTTCACCAATGTCAATGGCAGCATTGGGAACAGTTCTATGAATTAACCCATCAGCATACAGAGAATGGCTTGAAACAATTTAGCAAGTTTTTGTTAAAGATTTTCAGGCTAGCGATACATATTGACAAACCATAATCAACGATGGGGGTATGGAAGATATCATGAAATGCTAAACATGCCTCATAACAGTATTGTAAAAATGGGCATCTACCGAGAGAGATTTATTCACAAGTCTGAGCATGTACTCTGGGCAACAAGAGTTTCTCATATATTTTGATAAAAGTTTAGCTGTTATGTACTAGACAGGCAAACAGATTGTTTCCTCTTGTGGGGTTGAACAGAGGATTTCACTAAGGCCTACTGTAGTTTTTGGTGTAATGAGCTGGTAAATCGGTTTGCCATGCCAATGCCGTTTCAGGACGGAGTGCAAAACTCTTCAAACTACAGTGTGCTAACTTGTCATTGATGTAGCAAGCTAAACACCCGTGAGTAGTATTTTGCATAATTCAATACCAACCCCTTGTTCTTTTATTTATTTATTTATTTAACTAGGCAAATCAGTTAAAGAACAAATTCTTACCATGGCGGCCTACCAAAAGGTAAAAGACCTCCTGTGGGGACTGGGGCTTGGATTAAAATAAATAACATATAAAGGAGAAAACACACATCACGACAAGAGAGACATGGCAAGGCAGCGACACATGACAACACAGCATGGTAGCAACACAACATGGTACAAACATTATTGGCCATAGACAACACCACAAAGGGCAAGAAGGTAGAGACAACAATATATCACGTGACGCAGCCAGTTCTGTACATACACACAACTTCGCTTTTTTGCCACAAGATGGTTCTGTCATGTAGAGTTTTAAGTCAGTTACAATAAGGTATTTGTGTTATCACTCAGATTTGGTGATATTATTTTGGAAAAAACACAGGTAAATAAATCTTGCTAGGTCATGCTGCAATCAGACCTCGTCTACCAAGATCTGTGATAATACACCCCGAGCAAGGTCACTCATGCCACGTCTGTGAAGTTGAAAGTATTGTGGATAGTAAAGAGAAGAATAACATGCAACCCTCAACGGCCAAGTTGCATGAGTGTTGCAAAATACATTTACACATGTTATTCAATAATTTAACCTACACCGCTCGTGCGAACGTGTCTGCGAAGCCAAACGGTAAAATATAATTTAGTTATATTTATGACGATCCACACGCTGCAAGTCCCCTCATTGGATATCAGGAAGATTCAAACCCCCGTGGATGCTTGAAAGACAAGAGGAGAGATTCATTAAAGAAAACTAACTAGGTTTCACTTTTTCTGTGGATTAATAGTTAGAGTAGAGAAACATGACTATGGGTAGACATTCTACAAAGAGTCAGCTGAAAAGAGAACCATAATTATGTCAGGTAAAATAACAACCCAATGTTTATCTCCCAGGACAAACTGAGCTCAGAGACAGGATTGTGTCAAGGCACAGATCTGAGGAAGGTTACCAAAAAATGTATGCAGCATTGAAGGTCTCCAAGAACACAGTGGCCTTCATCATTCTTAAATGGATACGTTTGGAACCACCTAGGCTCTTCCTAGAACTGGCTGCCTGGCCAAACTGAGCAATCGGGGGAGAAGGGCCTTGATCAGGGAGGTGACCAAGAACCCAATGGTCACTCTGACAGAGCTCCAGAGTGTCTCTGTGGAGATGTGAGAAACTTCCAGAAGGACAACCATCTCTGCAGCACTCCACCAATCAGGTCTTTATGGTAGTGTGACCAGACGGAAGCCACTCCTCATAAGTCACATGACAGCCCGCTTGGAGTTTGCCAAAAGGCACCTAAAGGAGATAGATGAGATAGAGTTTGCCAAAAGACCATGAGATAGTCTCTCTGGTCTGATGAAACCAAGATTGAACTCTTTGGCCTGAATGCCAAGCATCACATCTGGAGGAAACCTGGCACCATCCCTACGGTGAAGAATGGTGGTGGCAGCATCATGCTGTGGGGATGTTTTTCAGGGGCCGGGACTGGGAGACTAGTCAGGATCGAGGAAAAGATGAACGGAGCAGAGCGATCCTTGATGAAAACCTGCCCAGGACCTCAGATTGGGGCGAAGGTTCACCTAACAGGACAACAACCCTAAGCACACAGCCAAGACAATGCAGGAGTGGCTTCGGGACAAGTCTCTGAATGAATGTCCTTGAGTGGCCCAGCCAGAGCCTGGATTTGAACCCGATCAAACATCTCTGGAGAGACCTGCTGTGTAGCAACGCTCCCATTCTAACCTGACAGAGATTGAGAGGATCTGCAGAGAAGAATGGGAGAAACTCACCAAATACAGGTGTGCCACGGTTATAGCGTCTCAATGCTGTAATCGCTGCCAAGGGTGCTTCAACAAAGTACTGAGTAAATGGTCTGAATACTTATATAAATGTGATACTTTTTTAAATAATTTGTAAAAATGTCTAAAAACCCAATTTTGTCTTTGTCATTATGGAGTATTGTGTGTAGATTGAGGGGGGAAAAAACGATTTAATCCATTTTAGAATAAGGCTGTAACGTAGAAAAAGTCAAGGGGAATGAATACTTTCCAATGGCATTGTAGTTGGTTCACAGTTTGTTTTGATATTTTAACCTCTGTGTCATGATTGCGTCTGGTGTGGATGGACAAAACAGCAATGACGGATGCACGCGTGTAGTCTGCATGTAACAGAAAATGTACTTGCCTATTTTAATAATTCACTTTTAATCAGAACTGTTACAGAAGTAGTGCCTTGTCCTTCTTTTCCTTAACAAATTCCTTAAATAATCATGTCTACCATGGTTATGCCTGAAACAGACTTTCTGTTATTGCAGGAAATGTTCACTCCTCAGAGTATTCCAACACAAGCACACCCAAGAGGGACGGAAGGTCCACAGGGGGGAATGAACCATCTTCAGACACTCCTCAAGATTCTCAGGTCCTCCCTTCCACAACCATCCAAGACTCGAATGTCTTTGTATACAGTACCAGTCAAAAGTTTGGATACACCTACTCAAGGGTTTTTCTACATTGTAAAATAATAGGACATTTATATGTTATTTTACCAGGTAAGTTGACTGAGAACACATTCTCATTTACAGCAACGACCTGGGGAATGGTAACAGAGGAGAGGGATGAGCCAATTGTAAACTGGGGATAATTAGGTGACTATGATGGTTTGAAGGCCAGGATACCGGGTTTAACACCCCTACTCATACTATAAGTGCCATGGGATCTTTAATGACCTCAGAGAGTCAGGACACCCGTTAAAAGTCCCATCCGAAAGACTGCACCCTACACAGGGCAGTGTCACCAGTCACTGCCCTGGGGTATTGGGATATTTTTTTAGACCACAGGAAAGAGTGCCTCCTACTGGCCCTCCAACACCACTTCCAGCAGCATCTGGTCTCCCATCCAGGGACTGACCAGGACCAACCCTGCTTAGCTTCAGACGCAAGCCAGCAGTGGAATGCAGGGTGGTATGTTGCTGGCTAAAGACATCAAACCCATGAAATAACACACATGGAATAATGTAGTAACTATAAAAGTGTTAAACAAATCAAAATATATTTTATATTTGAGATTCTTCAAAGTAGCCACCCTGTGCCTTGATGACAGCTTTGCACACTCTTGGCATTCTCTCAACCAGCTTCATGAGGACTGCTTTTCAGTCTTGAAGGAGTTCCCACATATGCTGAGCACTTGTTGGCTGCTTTTCCTTCACTCTGCGGTCCAACTCATCCCAAACCATCTCAATTGGGTTGAGGTCGGGTGATTGTGGAGGCCAGGTCATCTGATGCAGCACTTCATCACCCTCCTTCTTGGTCAAATTACACAGCCTGGAGTTGTTGGGTCATTGTCCTGTTGAAAAACAAATAGTCCCACTACGGGCAAACTAGATGGGATGGCGTATCCCCGCAGAATGCTGTGGTATCCATGCTTGTTAAGTGTGCCTTTAAAAAAAATATTATTTTTTATTTCACCTTTATTTAACCAGGTAAGCTAATGAGAACAAGTTCTCATTTACAACTGCAACCTGGCCAAGATAAAGCAAAGCAGAGCAACACAACAACAGAGTTACACATGGAATAAACAAGCGTACAGTCAATAACACAATAGGGGGGGAAAGTCTATATACAGTGTGTGCAAATGGCATGAGGGGGTAAGGCAATAAATAGGCCATAGTAGCGAAGTAATTACAGTTTAGCAAATTAACACTGGAGTGATAAATAGCAGATGATGATATGCAAGTAGAATTACTGGTATGCAAAAGAGCAGGAAAGTAAATAAAAACAATACGGAAATGAGGTAGGTAGATTGGGTGGGCTATTTACAGATGAGCTATGTACAGCTGCAGCGATCGGTTAGTTGTTCAGATAGCTGATGTTTGAAGTTAGTGAGGGAAATATAAGTCTTCAGCTTCAGCAACTTTTGCAATTCATTCCAGTCATGGAACTGGAAGGAAAGGCGGCCAAAGGAGGTGTTGGCTTTCGGGATGACCAGTGAGATGTACCTGCTGGAGTACGTGCTACGGGTGGGTGTTGTTATCATGACCAGTGAGCTGAGATAAGGCAGAGCTTTACCTAGCATAGACTTATAGATGACCTGGAGCCAGTGGGTCTGGCAACGAATATGTAGCGAGGGCCAGCCGACTAGAGCATACAGGTCGCAGTGTTGGGTGGTATAAGGGGCTTTGGTGACAAAACAGATGGCACTGTGATAGACTGCATCCAGTTTGCTGAGTAGAGTATTGGAAGCTATTTTGTAAATGAAGTGTGCCTTGAATTCTAAATAAATCACAGACAGTGTCACCAGCAAAGCAACATTACACCACCACCTCCATGCTTCACTGTGGGAACCACACATGCGGAGATCATCAGTTCACCTACTCTGCGTCTCACAAAGACATGGCAGTTGGAACCAAAAATCAAACATTTGGACTCATCAGACCAAAGGACAGATTTCCACCGGTCTAATGTCCATTGCTTGTGTTTCTTGGCCCAATCAAGTCTCTTCTTCTTATTGGTGACCTTTGGTAGTGGTCTCTTTGCAGCATTTTGACCATGAAGGCCTGATTCACACAGTCTCCTCTGAACAGTTGATGTTGAGATGTCTGTTACTTGAACTCTGAATAATTTATTTGGGCTGCAATTTCAGAGGCTGGTAACTAATGAAGTTCTCTTCTGCAGCCATTGCGCTTGATGGTTTTTGCGACTGCACTTGAACAAACTTTCAAAGTTCTTTACATTTTCCAGATTGACTGACCTTCATGTCTTAAAGTAATGATAGACTGTTGTTTCTCTTTGCTTATTTGAGCTGTTGCCACAATACAGACTTAGCCTTATTTGGCAAAAGACCATCTTCTGTGTACCACTCCTACCTTGTCACAACACAACTGATTGGCTCAAACGCATTAAGGAAAGAAATTCCACAAAGGCACCTATTAATTGAAATATATTTTGATTTGTTTAGCACATTTTTTTGTGGACTAAATAATTCCATATGTGTTATTTCATAGTTTTGATGTCTTCACTATTATTCTACAATGTAGAAAATAGTACAAATAAAAACTTTTGACTGGTACTGTATGCTTGTCAATTATACATTTTATTGATGCAGTATAATGAAACTCGTTTGACAGCAAGCATTTTAATATGAAAAGCTTACTTTTTCTGAAATGATTTGTATTATTTTTTGCAGGAATCTGAAGATGGCACTCCTCCCAATAAGAAGGGCAAGTTGGAAACTCCCTCAGCTGATTTTGAGGAAATCTAACTTATCTTCTCCCATCAGCAATTCCTCAACCTGTCGCTATTTCCTAATCACTTCAGGTGTCCTAACCTCTCCCGTGTCTTCATCTCTTTCTTCTTCTGCAATGGTCCCAGAGGAGTCCAGCACCCCCACCCCCCTCTCATTGTGCCACTAACACCTGCTATTGTTTTGGTTCTTCGCCAAAGTGTATGTACATACAGTATTTTGATTTAGTCACTTTTGTTGTTTTGCTCAGGAGGGTCAACACACTGTTTGAATCCTTTTATGATCTGTTGGTTCTGCTGCTGTTGGAACTTTTTTATTACTTTGACAGTTAGACATTAGTTAATTTAACTATAAGACAACACCTACATTTTTTATTAATTAGTGGCACTTGGTTGCATATTGGTTTCCCTTTCTCCTCGTGTGAAAGCTGTAGCTTGTAGCATAGGCCTACTTCCAGGTTTGTGTGCCTTGAATTGCCAGAATAATGTGTGTAGATTTGTTTCTATAGTGTGTGTATACTTCACTCTGGTATATCAAGTGCCCATTGCCCAGTTTTTGTTAACCTTTTCAAAGCATTTTTCAGTGCAAATGTAGGCTGCTTGGTTATAGCTCTTTGAATACCTCACTGAAGTCCAGCAGTGCTGGCAACACTATGTATAGATTAAACAATAAGTATAACCTCTACTTGCGAAGTGTAAGTGGCCTAAATAGTTGTTTCCTCGTCAGCCTTTGCCCAACTAAAAATGCCTTATTCAATTAGTCCTACAGAAAGTCAAATGTTGAATGTCTTCTTTTGGGACCCTTATTTGTATTATTATTTTATTAGTGTTGGAATACATTTGAGTGGGGTTTAACTAGCATAATTTATTCCACAAATATTAATTGATTTCGTCATGTAAAAGGTTTTAAAATAAAACAATTCTACAAAAAAACAACTTGTTATGCAGCTGCCACCGATATAAAGCTGCAATGCACATAGCTCTAGTTTAGAAACCTGTAATATGGATATCTTCCAGAATTGAGTCAGAGAGGAAGAGGCTAACGTAAGGCTTATTTGATCAAATAAAAGTTTTTTGTAATGGTTCGTTTATGAATGCACTGATAAGTAGATGCACATGGCATTTTGGAAACTTTAGGGGAAAAAGACTAAGGGAGTTGTGCCTGTCATAGAGATGGAGGACATTGCCATTGAGGGCTTGAAAACTGTCACAGATTACAAAGGGAAACCCAGCCTTGAGCTGCTTAGTAACTTGAGTTTACCAGATGAGCTAAATGCCCTCTATGCTTGCTTCGAGGCAAGCAACACTGAACCATGCATGCTGGCGCCAACAGACATGGCAGCTCTGCTTTAAGCTCCTAAGCAACTTTGCAGCATTTTGTTTTTACAAGCATTTTGCTACACTGGCAATAACATTATGTGATCTCGCTCTCTTTAGCCGATGTAAGACCTTCAAACAGGTTAACATTAACAAGGCCAGATGGATTACCAGGACGTGTACTTAACACCATACTGCCCTCCAAGCTCATCACAAAGCTCGACCCTGGGACTGAACACCTCCCTCTGCAACTGGATCCTGGACCTCCTGATGGGCCGCCCCCAGGTGGTGAGGGTAGGCAACAACACATCAACCACAATGGCCCTCAACACGGGGGCCCCTCAGGGGTACGTGCGTAGGCCCCTCCTGTGCTCCCTGTTTACCCATGATTGCGTAGCCGCACCTATCTTCAACACCATCATTTAGTTTGCTGACGACAAGACGGTGGTAAGCCTGATCGCCGACGATGGTGAGACAGCCTATAAGGACGAGGTCCGTGACCTGCCAGTGTGGTGCCAGGACAACAACCTTTCCCTCAACGTCCGCAAGACAAAGGTGCTTATCGTTGACTACAGGAAACAGAGGGCAACCATTCACATCGATGAGGCAATAGTGGAGTGGGTTGAGATCAAGTTCCTCTGTGTCCACATCACTAAGGAATTTAACATGGTCCACACACACCAACACAGTCGCGAAGAAGGCATGACGATGCTTCTTCCCCTTCAGGAGGCTGTAAAGATTTATCATGGGCCCTCAGATCCTCAAAGTTCTACAGCTGCACCATTGAGGGCATCTTGTATCTACCTCAATTACCCTTTACACCTGCACACCGACTCGGTACTGGTACCATGTGTATATAGCCAAGTTTTATTTATTCATTGTGTATTTATTCCTTGTCTACCCTGTTTGCGAAGCATGTGACAAATGCATTTTGATTTAAGTAGTCAACTGGGTGGGAATTCCTGAGTTGGGAGCAATCAGCCAATGAAGAAGAATGTACTACTTTAAAATGGAGACAGCATAGGCAGCACCATTGAGGTTGTCTCAGACGCTGTAATGGCTCAGATACAAAGATCTTAGCTCTATAGCCTGTTCACACACTTATTTGCCCTCTCATTGGCTAGAATGGTCCCACCTGATCTTGCCTCCCACCTGCCTTCCATCTTTGAGGATATGAGAGACGATTTTAGCATAAAAAAATGTGGGATGCATGCCAGCAAAGTCACCACACAACACTAAACAATACATTAATTTCACTATAACAGTGACAAACAGTGCCCACAAGTTGTCCCAACACCTTACCACTGCCACACCTGGCTATAATCGGAGCCTTGTCTGGCAGCAAAACAGTTCATTCAGCCTCATTTACTGACTTTAAAAAAACATGGCTGATATGGCTGACTTGCTTAAACAAATGTGGTTTCTACTGACAATTGAGATGTACAAACTGGTATAATGGGACGAAAAGCAGATGAGGCAATCTGTAATTTCGATTAAGACATTAATGAGCGAGCTAGGGCGGATATAGTCAATATAACTATTTGTTCAGCACTTTTCAAATGTAAAGCGACAGAATTCAGAACATGGGCGGTTCTTACAGTGTTATCCCTGTACACCAAGTCAGAACCATAGGATAAATAAAGGGGTCTTATAAGCAGACAATGAAAGCTCTTACAATTTTCAATAATTACATTTCTCAAAAACAGGTTATAGGCTACATGTGCACCACCATGTCAAAACAGTATTTGAAATTAAGAGGTGGAAATAGGCCAAATTATTAGGGTGAAGCACATGGGCTACTAACAGCTTACTACACAACATACTCTTAGTATAACTTTTATTTTTTTTACTTTTACCCCTTTTTCTCCCCAATTGGAAGTTAGTCTTGTCTCATCGCTGCAACTTCTGTACGGACTCGGGAGAGGCCAAGGTCGAGAGCCATGTGTCCTCCGAAACACGATCGAACCAAGTCGCACTGCTTCTTGACACAATGCCCACTTAACCCGGAAGCCAGCCGCACCAATGTGTCGGAGGAAACACTGTGCACCTGGCGACAGTGTCAGCGTGCTTACGCCTGGCCCGCCACAAGTAAGGCTACAGTGCAATGGGACAAGGACATCCCTGCAGGCCAAACCCTTTCCTAATCCTGACGATTCTGGGCCGATTATGCGTCGCCCCAGCCGATTATGCGTCGCCCCATGGGTCTCTGGGTCGCAGACAGCTGCGACAGAGCCTGGACTCAAACCAGGATCTCTAAAAAGAGGCAGAGTTCCGGATTTACAATTCGGAGTTGGATGAAAGTTCAAAACGTATTTTCCCAGTCTTGGTTAATTTTTCCAGAGTTCCCAGTTGTCTTAAACTCACTAAAGTCAGATTTTGCATTTCCAAATTAAGTTGTTTTGTGCGCGGCACAAATCATGCTTCATTGACAGCATGGCCAATGTTGAATGTTATTTTAAACTAGGAAAAGAGGCCCTTAATCTTAGACTTGTGACCACAGCCACTTCCCTGAATAGGAGGCTAATGATTGCTTTGCAATGCTTGCAGTTAGCCACTGATTCCTTCCAAACCACTCTGTTGAATGCGATTTCCAACTTGTGTAATGTTTGTCCAATGGCCGATGAGCACCAATATGTTTTATCTATAATTTCTCTTCATATGACAAGGATTAAAAAGGATTTGCCAGTAGATTGTCGACTTGATTCATGGTGATGACTGCCCAGCTAAGATGTTGAAAGTCCAATCAAAGCTACTGTAGATATAACACGATTTTATGTAATTCTGTGGCCAAGGACCTTGAGCGTTCTTGGATGGGCACATCTAATAACTCTATGGCAGCACCCAAGGGGGCTTGAATTTTCGAGCTCTGCCCTTAGACTTGGTGGCGACGTAGTGTCCCCATGAGTGACAGAACCCTGGGTCAATCACAGCACAATGCTCTTCTGCTGGCTTGTCCCACCACCACAGAAGCACTGAGCAAGGCTGAAATACCTGCATTTTGGAGCTGCCTTGCTCCAAAAAACTAAAAAGACACCATGTTTGTATGCAGTTTTATTAACTTGATGTATATATATATTTTTTTACATTGTTTGCAAACTGATGTGACATGTATTAATGCCAAAATAGCATGCAAAACAGGCAAGCCCCCTGCCATTAACCCTTACCTAACCCATTTAAATTTTCAACTTCAATGGGGTAGGAAACGGGAAAGACAAAATGCATGTTACGTGCCTGAAGACCTTGAGCTGTCAACGGACAGTGAACTTGAAATTGATCCTGAAGAAAGTGAGAAAAAACCTGGGTCGTCAGGTGGTGTGAAGGCTTCTGAGCCTCACTCCAATGATCAGGAAGACTCTGGCCCAATGGGAGTATGATTCTTGGAGAAAGTGGATCCATACCTTTGGTCGATCTGTTTGTGGTTTTGAGTCTCTGGGGCTGAAAGTGGTGTCCTGCTTACAGAGGTAAAATTAGTTTTATATTGGGTATTCGGTTTCCTCATCAATAGCTCTATTGAACCAAGCATAACATGACTATGAAGATGGTATATTCCTAATCGCGTGGATGTTGAAAGGTCCAAGGTCAATTAACTACTTGACAATATTTCTACCCAAGTAATTACACAAAAACAAATACACCCCCTCCAACACCCCTGTAGTAACAACACTTCACAATTTTACACACATGTACCAACATACAATCCATTCTCCAACTAAATATTCACAATGGTTGCTAGTTATATTACACAGTACTAGGATTAGTCCATCCATAAAAATGAGAAATTAAACTGTAGGTGCAAACCTGACTATGACTTCACTCTTTCCCAAGTGTGTTAGTATTACAGTATGAATATCCTTGTCAATTGTCATGGGGCATTCTATCTTGGTCTCCTAAGCCAGGTATGTAGATGTCTTAATGCACTGAAAGATCTCTCACAGCTGCTAACTGGGATGTCAGCACAGTCTGTATGATTGCCTTCAGTGATGGGAAAATATCAGTGTCTAACAATTTATACACACAGGACATGTCAGAAGTGGCATCTTTATGTTTAGCAAGGACTAGTTCCTCTGGCTTGAGATTAATATGCCATATTTGTCTTGTGTGGGCCTGCCCTCTCGAGATGTTCTCCTGTCTTCTCCCCTCTCTTCCTTGCAGTCTGACGTTCTGCTGTCTTGGATTTCCTATATTATTACAGAGAAGGCATAGTATCAGTGCCGTAGCAATATGGACTATCCTGAACAGACAAACACAGAAGCAATATGCACGCAACATGAACAGGCAAATAATGTTTACATACATTTTTTCACTCAAATCTTAAACCTGATTAACATTCAACTGTCTTACCCTTCACTAACCACAATACCTGTGTTCTCTCGCTGTCGCTTTAGCAACAAATTATAAATGCGTGCAACCATGTGGCAAAACAAATTAGGTTGGCTTAGATTGTTAACATGTAAGCTATATTTAGTGTCCTATTTTTATTGAAAACAAATACATTTGCACAATGACCACTTGTTGTTTCAAATAAATCGTTACAGTTGTTGGTTAGCTAGCTAGTGAATTTTAGCCATATTTGCATTGACATGAAATCAGTCAAAACAAGACATGGTATCAATAACTTGGATGCAATATGCTGAAATAAGACACTTATTATTCCCACACATGGATTCTTGCTAGCAATCTGGCCATCCAGAATCACAACAGGCTGATTTAAGCCCCATGAAAGATTGCACATCATTTTTGTGACGTTGTCAGCCAACCCATCTATGTAGCTAGATGCTAAATAATTGTATTGTACACACACAATCTATTCACTTCCTTCTGCAAATACAACAACCGTTTCAGTGTTAGCTCGACTGGGTAGACCATCATGTTAAAAAAAAAAGTGCTATAGTAATAGCAAGCGAACAAAGTTTACCTCCAGTTCTCCTTCTCATCTTTGCGCTCTCTCCCACAGAGAATGAGCCTGTGCACAGCAAAATATATTTTTTGGGGGGAGGAATCAAAAATGACTTCAGAAAACCCCCTTGTTTCCACCTCCTAAAGTGACACCATACACTGAAATGCTGGTTTTAGGCAGCACTAAAAAGACAGGGCAGGCCAGGGCTCATGTTTGTAGTATTCTTTGCAGTGTAGAATAGCTTATTTTACACTATCCCAGCAGGGCAAAAGACTCGGAACAGAGACTAAATAATTTGGGGCTAAAGCCTGGGCCTGGTGAAGTCAATGCGTGATGCAATGCAGACCCGGTGGAGAGCGTGAGACTGAGGAGACCCGGTCTGTCCTTTAGAGTTTTGATGCAGTGTTGCCGGATAAAGTCATCCTAGGGTATAAATTATCCTGTGAGAGCTTTTGTTCCGAACCCACTAAGGTGTTTCAGGTGCCAAATTTATGGTCATGTTACAGCAGTATGCAGAAGGAGGATTCAAGTGTGATAAGTGTGCAGGAGGGCATGGGACAAGTGTAGTTTAAAGGGAAAAAGTGTGTGTTTCAATTGTGGGGGTAACCATGCTGCTGGGGATCAGAAATGTCTTGTGCTAGTGAGAGATTTGAGCCCTGTGAGTAGTAGGCCTTGTTGATTGGAGCCCTGTGGGTAGAAGTTCGCTTGTTGCTGTTATGGTCATTAATTGTACCACAATGAGGGGAAGGAAATCCCAGATTGAATTGGTAGTAGCAACAGCAGCAGAGATGTTCTAGGGTATGATATTTGTGCTGAAGAACTGCAGGGGGCTTTGAGAGAAGGCGGTCTAGCCTCCCAGGCCTGGTGTGGGGTCTGTTTGGCCAAAGTAGTGGGAATGTGTGTTGGGCATAGTGGTATGTATATGGTTATGGCGCTTCAATTTCCTTTACCCTTTTTCGTAAACAAATATACAATGCACTTTCCCAACTGGGAAACGCTGCAATATGGAACAAAGAGTCTACCACACGAAGACGACTACTCTCTACGTCGGAAGTTATTTTGAGCCTGCAGCTCGAGTGGAGGGTGTTTCTGTGATACTTCAGCCAATCACGTTGGCAGACATGACGGCGCAACAGTTAGTCCCTTTAGCTTCACTGGAAATATTTCGATACCAACAACACTTTTGTTAGCTGTAAGCAAGCTATATATAGCTAGCAAAATAGGATACTGAAAAGACTGGCAGTGGCTGCCAACAATGCAACGTTTCTCAAAGGGTGGAGCAAAACTGGAAAATGTATTCGAAAGAGCAAAATAACATCATGTATGAATAACTTTATTTTAACTCGCAACTACTACCTATGAGAACAGCTAACGTTAGCAAAGCATTCCAGAATAACTAACGTTAACTAACTAAATAACTAAGACATGGCTACCACCAGGGAAATACAATACCGAAGCCCCACAGTGAGTATCAAGCAGGAGCAGGACGATGACTCGGACACGGAGGAGTCTCACATTGGTTTCAAGAAGTCGGATGGACGCGAGTCGCAGATAATCCACAGTGGTCACTTCATGGTGTCTTCGCCGCACATTGAACACCCACCAAGAAAAGGTTACGATTTCGACACAGTCAACAAACAAACCTGTCGGACGTATCACTTCGGGAAGAAGTGTACATCACATCTCTCCATTGACGCGTCGTTGACAAAACTTTTCGAATGCATGACCCTTGCATACAGGTTTGTGTATTGGTTGGTTCTCGTCGTCAATCAATTTAACGTGTGCTAACTAGATAGTTACCTAGCTTCCAAGCATTGCTTTACTGCGGTGGCATTAATTGAATTGGCTACATATTGGACTGTGTTAAAAATATGCGTTGTCCATACCCAGCTACCGAATGGGGAACTTTGTTTTGCATGGCCCGGTGCTCCGGTTGAGTGGAGATGTGTTTAAAGACCAATGGACTTGCCTCAAAAGATAAACTCCGCCCACGCGGTGCACCGGGAACGCAAAGTGAACTCGACCAAAATCACGCGGTGCACCGGGACATGCAAAACGAACTCGACCAATGACAACTATCTAAGTGGTTTTATTTTCTAAGCGAATCACAAGTTGGACGAGCCTTTCCTTTTCCAGTGTCTCTCTAGTATTTGATCCCACGCCCAAAGCTTTGGGTGTAGCTGAAGTCACGGGTCTAAATTTCTTAAACACAGGCTACAGTATAGTGGCATACAACAACCATAATCTAATTAATGCTTTACATGTAATAATTCGATGCAGCTCCTTCACATGTAGTGTCTGTCAATGTCAGATGAGAAGCTATTAGGCTTGCCAGGCTACTTACTGAATTTAGTTCAGTTATATCTATCCTGGGCGTGGCGTTTGGTCGGAACGATGTGGCTGGGTAGCCAGGCAAATATTCGGAATTTGCTAAATATTATGTGTTGTGCAGCGGTCCCAATATCAGTTGTCTGTTGTTGCAGTATATTGTCCTGACCTACTTGCAGGTCTGGTCTGGATAACTGCATAACAGTTTGACAGTTACACCGCATTAGGCACTACCTAACGGCATAACCTTCCGTAATTTTTTTAAACTGTTGAAATATGAAGTCATATTTAAACCCACTCTAATAATCTGACGTAGGGCTATTGGAAGAAAACTATTTTTGTACACAGAAGGTAACTCGGCCGAAAATGTATTCTCCAGCAGGTAGCGTTTTGAGTTTTTTTGTATGGAGGTCAATGAATGTCGAATTTGGTCAACCAAAATGTGTATTTACATGCTATGTGATGTTTATTTGATCAAATAGAAGTTTCGTAATGCTTATGCTGTTAGGAGTGTACTGGTATAAATAGGACACGTGTCATCCCGGCAACTTTGAGAAAAAACACTATCAGAATTGTGCCTGAGGGTGCAATCCGGAATCTTTTTGACATCGCTACCCCAAAATCCTAACCATAACCCTATCCGGCACCTAAACCAATTTAAATGGCAACTTCAATGGGGTAGGGAAGTCCCAAAGATTCCAAATAGCAAGGACCGTTGTGATTCACTCGCGTATCTGCCCTTTCTTTGAATATAATACTCCCACCTGATGCCGCCTCCCGATTACTTTCCATTTTAAGACATTTATTTTCATTGTTAGAGCGGCCAATGGAGTATCTGGTCAATATAATGGAACATTTGCGGCATAATTTTCAAACTAGCAGAGATCCCACTCTGGAAAACTATACGTGTGTGTCTAATCCAAGATGGCGTAGCAGTCAGACGTCTTTTGTCCTGTTCTTGTCGTGTCCCTTGTATATATCTTTTTATATCTTTTTTCTACGCATATATTAAAAAAATATTTTTCTTAACCTCAATCTTCAACATACTCTCCTGCAATCCGCCTCAATCAATGTGGTATGGATCTGCTATTTTCTTTACTTGTGAACTGGAAACCGCAACAGAAGCTAACCAGCTAACTAGCTAGTCGTCAGCTAGCCACTGCTAGCGGTCATCAGCTACCTTTAGGCCCGGAGAACTCTCGGTAGTCTGCACAGCGTGACTCAAACCAGAGCAAATCGGTTAGTAATTATTTCCTTATTTCACTGTAGAGCCTCTAGCTCTGCTCAATATGCTTTAGTTAACCCTTTAGTTCCACCTCCCAACACATGCGGTGACCTCACCTAGTTTAAATTATGTTTCTAGAGACAATATCTCTCTCATCGTCACTCAATGCATAGGTTTACCTCCACTGTATTCACATCCTACCATACCTTTGTCTGTACATTATGCCTTGAATCTATTCTATCGTGCCCAGAAACCTGCACCTTTTACTCTGTTCCGAATGTACTAGACGACCAGTTCTTATAGCCTTTAGCCATACTCCTATCCTACTCCTCTGTTCCTCTGGTGATGTAGAGGTTAATCCAGGCCCTGCTGTGCCTAGCTCCACTCCCATTCCCCAGGCACTCTCATTTGTTGACTTCTGTAACTGTAAAAGCCTTGGTTTCATGCATGTTAACATCAGAAGCCTCCTAAGTCGCTACGTTTGTTTTATTCACTGCTTTAGCACACTCTGCCAACCTGGATGTCCTAGCTGTGTCTGACTCCTGGTTTAGGAAGACCACCAAAAACCCAGAAATTTCCATCCCTAACTATAACATTTTCCGACAAGATAGAACTGCCAAAGGGGGCGGAGTTAGTCTGCAGAGTAATGTCTTACTATCCAGGTCTGTGCCCAAATCATTTGATCTTCTACTTTTAAAAAGCCACCTTTCCAGAAACAAGTCTCTCACCATTGCCGCTTGCAATAGATCACCTTCTGCCCCCAGCTGTACCCTGGACGCCATTTGTGAATTGATTGCCCCCCATCTAGCTTCAGAGCTTGTGCTGTTAGGTGACCTAAACTGGGACATGCATAACACCCCGGCCATCCTGCAATCTAAACTTGATGCCCTCAATCTCTCACGCAAATGATCAATAAACCTACCACATACAACCCCAAATCCGTAAACACAGGCACCCTCCTAGATATCATCCTAACCAACCTGCCCTCCAAATACACCTCTGCTGTCTTCAACCAGGATCTCAGCGATCACTGCATCATTGCCTGCGTCCGTAATGGGTCTGCGGTCAAACGATCACCCCTAATCGCTGTCAAACGCTCCCTAAAACACTTCAGCGAGCAGGCCTTTCTAATCAACCTGCCCCGGGTATCCTGGAAGGATATTGACCTCATTCCGTCAGTAGAGGATGCCTGGTTATTCTTTAAAAGTGCCTTCGTCACCATCTTAAATAAGCATGCCCCATTCAAAAAATGTAGAACCAGGAACAGATATAGCCCTTGGTTCTCTCCAGACCTGACTGCCATTGACCAGCACAAAAACATCCTGTGCCATACTGCATTAGCATCAAATAGCCCCCCTGACATGCAACTTTTCAGGGAAGTTAAGAACCAATATACATAGGCAGTTAGGAAAGCTAAGGCTAGCTTTTTCAAGCAGAAATTTGCATCCTGTAGCAAAAACCCAAAGGTTCTGGGACACTGTAAAGTCCATGGAGAATAAGAGCACCTCCTGCCCACTGCACTGAGGCTAGGAAACACTGTCACCACCGATAAATTCGTGATAATTGAGAATTTCAGTAAGCATTTTTCTACGGCTGGCCATGCTTTCCCCCTGGCTACCCCTACCCTGGTCAACAGCCCTGTACCCAAATCCAGATAACTGATGTTCTGAAAGCGCTGCAAAATCAGCCTTAAAAATCAGCCCGGCTAGACAATCTGGACCCTCTCTTTCTAAAAATATCAGCCGGAATTGTTGCACCCTCTATTACCAGCCTGTTCAACCTCTCTTTCTTATCGTCTGAGATTTCCAAAGATTGGAGAGCTGCCGCGGTCATCCCCCTCTTCAAAGTGGAAGACACTCCAGACCCAAACTGCTACAGACCTATATCTATCCTACCCTGTCTTTCTAAGGTCTTCGAAAGCCAAGTTAACATACAGTTCACAGACCATTTCGAATCCCACTCTGCTATGCAATCTGGTTTCCGAGCTAGCCATGGGTGATCCTCAGCCACGCTCAAGGTCCTAAACGATATCATAACCGCCATCGATAAGAGACAATACTGTGCAGCTGTATTCATCAACCTGGCCAAGGCTTTCGATTCTGTCAATCACCACATTCTTATCGGCAGACTCAACAGCCTTGGTTTTTGTAATGACTTCCTCGCCTGGTTCACTAACTACTTCTCAGACAGAGTTCAGTGTGTCAAATCAGAGGGCCTGTTGTCCGGACCTCTGGCAGTCTCTATGGAGGTGCCACAGGGTTCAATCCTCGGGCCGACTCTTTTCTCTGTATTCATCAATGATGTCGCTCTTGCTGCTGGTGATTATCTGATCCAACTCTACGCAGACGACACCATTCTGTAAACTTCTGGCCCTTCTTTGGACACTGTATTAACCAACCTCCAGACGAGCTTCAATGCCATACAACTCTCTTTCCGTGACCTCCAACTGCTCTTAAATGCAAGTAAAACTAAATGCATGCTCTTCAACCTATCCCTGCCTGCACCTATCACTCCAGTGTTTAATTGCTATATTGTAATTATTTCGGCACTATGGCCTATTTATTGCCTTAACTCCCTTATCCTACCTAATTTGCACACACTGTGTATAGACTTTTTTCCTACTGTTTATTGACTGTTTGTTTATTCCATGTTTAACTCTGTGCTGTTGTTTGTGTCGCACTGCTTTGCTTTATCTTGGCTAGGTCGCAGTTATAAATGAGAACTTGGTCTCAACTAGCCTACCTGGTTAAATAAAGGTGAAATAAAATAGAAATATGTGTGTATATGTATGTGTGCACAGTTGATGTCGGAAGTTTACATACACTTAGGTTGGAGTCATTGAAACTCGTTTTGCAACCATTCCACAAATTTCTTGTTAACAAACTTTAGTTTTGGAAAGTCGGTTAGGATGTCTACTGTGTACATGACATAAGTAATTTTTCCAACAATTGTTTATAGACAGATTATTTCACTTATAATTTACTTTGGCACATATCCAGTGTGTCAGAATTTTACATACACTAAGTTGACTGCCTTTAAACAGCTTGGAAAATTCCAGAAAATGATGTCATGGCTTTAGAAGCTTCTGATAGGCTAATTGACATCATTTGAGTCAATTGGAGGTGTACCTGTGGATGTATTTCAAGGCCTACCTTCAAATTCAGTGCCTCTTTGCTTGACAACATGGGAAAATCAAAAGAAATCAGCCAAGAATTGTAGACCTCCACAAGTCTGGTTCATCCTTGGGTGCAATTTCCAAACGCCCGAAGGTACCACGTTCATCTGTACAAACAATACTACGCAAGTATAAACACCATGGGACCACACAGCCATCATACCGCTCGTGAAGGAGACGCGTTCTGTCTCCTAGAGATGAACTTACTTTGGTGCGAAAAGAACAACCTCAACGGATCTTGTGAAGATGCTGGAGGAAACAGGTACAAAAGTATCTATATCCACAGTAAAACAAGTCCTATATCGACATAACCAGAAAGGCTGCTCAGCAAGTAAAAAGCCACTGCTCCAGAACCGCCATAAAAAAGCCAGACTACAGTTTGCAACTGCACGTGGGGACAAAGATCGTACTTTTTGGAGAAATGTCCTCTGGTCTGATGAAACAAAAATATAACTGTTTGACCATCGTTATGTTTGGAGGACAAAGGGGGAAGCTTGCAAGCCGAAGAACACATCCCAAAAGTGAATCACGGGGCGGCAGCAGAAATTTGTGGAGTGGTTGCAAACGGGTTTTAATGACTCCAACCTAAGTGTATGTATACTTCCGACTTCAACTGTATTTATTTAATTTACTTACTGTGCTGTTTCGTTGTTCATCTGTTCAGTCGTTTCAATCTCATCCAGGATTTCTATGGAACACTGTTTTGCGTGTCAAAAATTATACTATTTAACACTATTTGACGTGTCAAATAACAATATTTGACCAATCAGGACCTGACTATGACTGTACATCACATAATAATTTAACGTTCATAAATGTTTTAAGTAGTTATTACACATTGATTACACTCACTCATATTTGATATGTCACAACGATTCATCTATGTATGCTAATGTGCTGGTAAAGTTGTCTCGCGCACCTACAGTGCTGATCATAAAAAAAGCTAGGTTGCTCATGGATGCAAACAATCATCTTCCTCAAAAACATAGCAAAACGACAATCTGTTTCAGTAGCTATAGTTAGCTAGCTAACTATATAGCTAGGTGTCATCTAAAATAACCCTAATTTATAAGACCGTTCTTACTTGATTAATGGTGGTCAGCCCCATCTATGTGAAGCTAGCTACAATAAGGATTAGCCGCAATAATGGACTTTGCGGCTAGCCTTCAAAGTAAAAGTATGGCATAATTCTACTATTTTTATTAATTTGCATCACTTTTAATGACATTATTTTATTTTGAAGGTGAACCGCAAATTCCACCATTGTGCCTAATCCTTATTGTGGCTAGCTTTACAACACATAACCCGCTCCTGTCGAGCCTCACTAGCTGGATGAAGCTAGCTGGCTGCATATAACGTTAGCTTTGGGCAATATGGTTAAGTAGCTGGCTAGCTATTTATTTTCATGAACTGAAGTTCAATTTCAATAGACGAATAACAAGTGGCAACCTAGCTAATACGTACTCACAAAGATTCCTAAATCATTGCCCAGAATAATGAAAATGACTGCAGTTTCTACTGGTCATTGTTTTCAGGCTGACTAGGTAATGCTAGCTACCCCAGAAGTTGCGGTTGAACAAATTATGCTTGATAACCAATGCTGTATTGTAAACACATCTTTCATAACCAGTGTTTGCATGTTTGCTGACTTTTTTTGTACAGCTTTGACAGTGCTAGTGTATCTTTTTTTGACACACAAAGACCCAAACGGTGTTTCATAGTATGTATGTCGTGAAGCTAATAGCAGTGACGCTATTACTGTGTAATTCCGGTAAGGCAACATAGCACACTTGGTAGTGTTAACCGGTGCCCGACCAGTCGGCGAAAGCCAACATCACCAACGATGGAGAACGGTGGATTGTCAAGAGCAATGAATTCCATTATCTTGGCTTTAATGGATTTCGCCTTTGAGTTGTCTTGCTGAAATGTTGTTACTCTTTCAAATGACTGCTTGACTTGTTGACTGCTTGACTTTGTTGACTGATCGATCCACACAGCAGACGTTTGGGCTAGTTTAGGAATGCTGTGTTGAA
The DNA here is from genome assembly GCF_045791955.1 of Oncorhynchus clarkii lewisi. NCBI lineage: Eukaryota > Metazoa > Chordata > Actinopteri > Salmoniformes > Salmonidae > Oncorhynchus > Oncorhynchus clarkii. The sequence continues at coordinate 29,842,283 of NC_092152.1, forward strand.
TGTATAGAGCAAAATTTTACGTGGCGTCATTACGTCATGTACCTTCGCTATATACAGTGGGGCAAAAAAAGTATTTAGTCAGTCACCAATTGTGCAAGTTCTCCCACTTAAAAAGATGAGGCCTGTAATTTTCATCATATGTACACTTCAACTATGACAGACAAAATGAGGGGAAAAAATCCTGCATTTTATAAGGAATCACTCAGGTGCCGTGCCGTCTTTTGTTTAGTGCCAAACACAGACAGACATATACACACCCTGTTTCGCTAAGAGAATGGACCCTGGATTGTTGGGATTTTACAACCCGATGTTTAGCCATGCTTGATGTTCTGAGTGTGGAGAGGACACTTGACACCAGATGCCCAGGCAATGCAAACAGCCTGAGCACCACTTTGCTGACAGGGGTTTTGCAATAAAAGTCGGTGTTGCTCCTTCTCAGAACACCCTCAACCCATGTCAACACATGATATGACACCTGTGCAAGGGAGATTGCATTCCTTTACAGCTCTCTGCTTGCCAAGGATTGGCACCATCACACATCCCGCAACCTTTGCTCTAGTTTTACGGCAGACTAGGTTTAGTGGAATGTAGAGAACAATGACAGATGTTCAGAACCTGAACTAAATGTAGGTGGTAGGGCCATGGTGCAGGTACATAACACAAACTTGGCCAATTAAATCAACAGCATTTTTTGCGCTTTCATTCTCATAATCTAAGGTCATCCCTCAGTGATGTCAAGCTAAGGTCATCCCTCAGTGATGTCAGGTAAGCGCTGCTTGACTGTTTATCTCTAGTGAACCACACCCTTTACTACATGCACAATAATCTGGATTCCTTTAGCACTTTGGCTCTCTCTTAGAGCAACAAAAGTGTACTGCAATGTAGACTGTCCAGGTACACTCTGTTTTGCTACACAGTAGGACAGCACCTGAAGAGTCCACCATAAAATCAAACTCACTCCTCTTTTTTTTTTATTACACTGCATTTGAAGATGCACATGACTGTGGTAGACTGGCCCAGTTTAAGGAATCACAACGATTCTGCCAACCTTTTTCACTCATAGTAGTTTCACATTGGCTGGGTGCATCTTCACATCTACAAATGTCCTCTCCATCTATGACAGCCCATGTGAGGACACTTGTTGCTCCTGACGCCCACCTCCTACCCGACCCCCCCCCCCCCCCCCCCCCCCCCCCCCAAGTGAAAGGCAACACAGTGATTTATTTGTCCTGTGTCAAGCAATTTGAGCAAGTGCCAAGGTCAAGAGTGAATGCCAATGTGCAACTATTATGAGTGAGAAAGGTTGACAGACTCATGGCAGTGACTTAAACTGGGCCAGTCTACCACATTCATGTACACTCTTGACCTTGGCACTTGCTCAGATGGCTTGACACAGACATCACCCACCCGCAAAGTGTTGCCTTTGCAACTTGGGGGGTTGGGGTAGGGCGTCCAGAGCATCAAGTGTCCTCACCTCAGACCTCTCATAGAACCAGCCCCAACCTGGCCTCCGAGGCAATACGAACCAGCTAAGTGTGTCGTTAGATGTTTTTTGCATCTAACGAAGATATACGCTAAACACAGAATCAAGATGTTTGTCTGTCTCTCTGACCGCCGATAACTTCAGAATGATGTTGACTAGGCTACAAATAAGCAAAGGATAAAAATACGTTTCAGATAAATACAGTATAGGCTATATAGGCCTATATCTTTAAATCCCATTTAATTTTTTTTTTTTTTACATTTTTTATTTCACCTTTATATAACCAGGTAGGCTAGTTGAGAACAAGTTCTCATTTGCAACTGCGACCTGGCCAAGATAAAGCATAGCAGTGTGAACAGACAACACAGAGTTACACATGGAGTAAACAATTAACAAGTCAATAACACAGTAGAAAAAAAATCAATTTCAATTTCATGTTAAATCAGTTGAGTTATATTTGGCTAATTGTAGGCTACTTTCTGTAATATTTGCCTCAATATATTTAATGTGTAGGCCTAACAGCATGTGGACAATTTTGTACCAAATCTGGGATTTTAGTGCATTATTATTGGGTAGGCATTAGAATAACACTCCTATATTTGCAGTCATGGGTGGTAATATCTCTCTAGGAGCTGATCCATTCTCAGTATTGTGAAAGAATTCTAATGTTAAGGTAAGATTTTAATATATACTGAACAAAAACATAAACACAACATTTTTTTGCTCAGTGACAGTAAGGAATTCAGTCAATTTAAATAAATTATCCAATGGATTTCACATGACTTGGAATACAGATATGTATCTGTTGGTCACAGATACCTTAACAAAAATGGACCTCAGGATCTCGTCACCGTATATCTCTGTGCATTCAAAATGTTATTGATAAAATGCAATTGTTTTTGTTGTCCATAGCTTATGCCTGCCCATTCCATAACCCCACTGCCACCATGGGGCACTCTGTTCACAACATTGACATCAGCAAACCTGCTCGCCCACACGACTCCATACACGTGGGCTGTGATTGGATGGCCAGCTGTGGCACAGCCTGGGATCGAACCCGTGTCTGTAGTGACACCCCAAGAACTGCGATGCAGTGCATTTGACCACTGCGCAACTTGGGAGGCATGATCTGGCTGTATAATCAGCTTTTTGATAATCCGTCCACCTGACAGGTGTGGCATATCTTGGCAAAGAAGAAATTGACACTAACAGAGATGTAAACAAAATTCGAGAGAAATAAGCTTTTTGTGCATTTGGAACATTTCTGGGATCTTTAATTTCATGAAACATGGAACCTCACATGTTGCGTTTATATTTTTGTGCAGTGTAGAAAGGTGATCCGAGAGCAGTGCTGCCTATTTTTCAGTATCGACACATGCTTCAACGACGCATATAACAAACGTTCTCTGCATGGTGTTTTGACAAACGTATGTTAAGTCTTCGGGCGTTGGAACGATGCTTCGTTAAAACACTCCTAAGCCCAGGTGCAACTTCGTCGCTGTTCACCGTTTACTCCCGATTTAACAGGCTGTTTTTCCCTGAATATTGCGAGTTGAGACAACCGTTAACAACATTAGAAAGCTAAAATTCCCATATTTAACCATACGTCACCCTTATTCCATGGGTGTAACATTTGTTTACCTTGTGTTTGATTTGTTTAGTTTAAACTTGGTGGGCAGGCTTTTGTTAAAATGTAACAAAGTAGACTAATGATTCAGAAAACAATACTCTGCCTTTTTCCAAAACAATGTTTTTGTTGCACGTTTCAGTCTGGAACCTGCCTAGGTGTAGGGCTGTTGTAACCAATTCTAAATGGCACACTAGCGGTTCGCAAGTCTCTTTTGAATTTGTGATAAAACTGTCGTGATTAAGCAAGGAATGTAGCTTGTCTATAGTTTTGTTTGTGTATCCCATCAGTTAGATGCGTTTTATAGGCAGTATTTCTACAGGCCTAATGGGATCTTTTGTGTTCAGCACGCCTGTGAATAGACTAGAGGGAGTGGTCTGATCAGAATTGAGTGAGTGAGGCACTTGGCCTTGGTTTAATGTTTGATTCTAGTGTTCTATTTGTTTAAAACAACAATGTGAAATAAAGGTTGTCTTTGTGACAAAATTGTACCTTTCCCGACCGGGCATCCACAGTTTACCTACCCTGGGCCATTGGGCAACCTTTAATGTCAATCCAACATAGCATATTTCCCCAGATTCTCATTGAAAGTTCAAAAGGGGAAAGATAGTTCCCGGGCAGGAATTGTGCTCATATTTAAATAGGGCAACAAGCGGATATGGCAGTCATGTCACCGGTGACGCGCGTTCATTTCTGACTCATCCTCTCTGTCCCAACTGAAATGGGAACTTCTACAGAAGTGTAAGCTGGAGCGTTGTGTGAGGAAACCCGTCTGTGTAGAGCGACCAACTAAACACTCGCCGTAACCATGTCTGTCGGGGGAACATCCATTGCTGTGGCGCAACCTGTTAGTCCTACACATATGAATGTCCCGTTGTTCCTGTTTTTTTCTTGTCCTGTTGATGGCCTCTGTCTTCCTGTGTTTGACTCAACCCTATGAACTGCTCTTTTAGTTATAGTAAACAGATTATACTAGGCCAGGGAGTCCCAAACCTTTTTGGGCACACATGGCCCAGCGTCGTCCGGGTTTGACCGGTGTAGGCTGTCATTGTGAATAAGAATTTGCTCTTAATTGACTTGCCTAGTTAAATAATGGTTACATAATTTTTTTATGTTGATAGCGAAAAATTATTCAGATCCCAACCAAGTGAGAAACAAGTGAGAAACATTTTTTTATTTGGGGCTATGGCAGTCGATTGAAAAACATTCTAACAGTATTTCTGATTGTCTTCTCAAATCACCATCACATAGCCTACGTTTTAATGTGGGGCTATGACAGTCAATGGCAAATTACTGACATGTATATTATCTCACCAGCACTAATGAGATGGGTGTGCATGTCGAGTCGGAGATTCTCAAAGTCAAGGGGGGTTTTTCGAATGGCGCGCCTCATCTCTGCTGTCACATCCAACCTGGATTGACATTTGGTTTTAATGCAGACGAGAGCACTGAATCCAGCTTCACACAGATACACCATATGACCAAAAGTATGTGGACACCTCGTCAAACATATCTTTCCAAAATCATGGACATTAATATGGTTGGTCCCCCTTTTGCTGCTATAACAGCCTCCACACTTCTAGGGAGGCTTTCCTCTAGATGTTGGAACATTTCTGCAGGGACTTGCTTCCATTCAGCCACGAGCATTAGTGGGGTCGGGCACTGATGTTGGATGATTAGGCCTGGCTCGCAGTCAGCTTTCCAATTCATCTAAAAGGTGTTCAATGGGGTTGAGATCATGGCTCTGTGCAGGCCAGTCAAGTTCTTCCACACCGATCTCGAGAAACAATTTCTGTTTGGACCTCGCTTTGTGCATGGGGGCATTGTCATGCTGAAACCGGAAAGGGCTTTCCCAAACTGCTGCCACAAAATTGGAAGCACAGAATCATCCTGAATGTCATTGTATGCTATACCGTTAAGGTTTCCCTTCACTGGAACTAAGGGGCCTAGCCCGAACCTTGAAAAACAGCCCCAGACCATTATTCCTCCTCCACAAATCTTTACAGTTGGCACTATGCATCCGCCAAACCCAGATTCTTCCATCGGACTGCCAGATGGTGATGCGTTATTCATCACTTCAGAGAACGTGTTTCCATTGCGCCAGAGTCCAATGGCGCAATGCCGTAGTGATTGCTGCAACCGAGGACAGATTATTTTTACTCGCTAAGTGCTTCAGCACTTGGTGGTTCCCGTTCTATGAGCTTGTGTTCCCTACCACTTCGCGGTAGAGCCGTTGTTGCTCCTAGATGTTTCTACTTCACAATAACAGCACTTACAGTTGACCAGGGCAGCTCTAGTGGGGCTAAATTTGATTAACTGACTGTTTGGAAAGGTGGCATCCTATGACGGTGCCACGCTGAAGAGCTCAGTGATTTTCAACAAGGCCATTCCACTGCCAATGTTTGTCTATGGAGATTGTATGGCTGAGTGCTCAATTTGATAAACCTGTCAGCAACGAGTGTGGCTGAAATAGACAAATACGTTATCTGCAGCATTCAGTCACATGACAGCTCAATCAACTGTTTGATTTTACTTACTGGCACATCAACTGAGCCAGGATCACAGTCAAACGGATTGGGAAGTAAGTCCCAAACTGTACTTCTAATCGTTGGAGGTGAGCAGTCATCACTCGTGTGGGACACTTACTGATACTGTACTCAGAGCATGCTCTGACCAACTGGCAAGTGTCTTCACTGACAACTTTCTCTGACCGAGTCTGTAATACCTACATGTTTCAAGCAGAGCACCCTAGTCCCTGTGCCCAAGAACACCAAGGTAACCTGCCTAAATGATTACCAACATGTAGCACTCACATCTGTAGCCATGAAGTGCTTTGAAAGGCTGGTCATGGCTCACATCAACACCATAATCCCAGAAACCCTAGAACCATTCCAATTCGCATACCGCCCCAACAGATCCACAGATGACGCAACCTCTATTGCTCTCCACACTGCCCTTTCCCACCTGGACAAAAGGAACACCTAGGCCCTAAAAATGGTTAGACTCCAGCCACCCTAGTCTTAGACATGGCAAGCGGTACCAGAGCACCAAAGACTGCTTAACAGTTTCTACCTCCAAGCCATAAGACTGCTGAACTGTTAATCAAATGGCTCCCCGACTATTTGTTTTTACACTGCTGCTCCTCGCTGTTTATTATCAATGCATAGTCACTTTACCCCTACCTACATGTATATATTACCTCAATTACCTCGACTTAACCCCTTGTATATAGCTTCGTCATTATTCTTTTATTGTGTTACTTTTTTTTTAGTTAATATTTTCCTAACTCTTATTTTTCTTAACTGCATTGTTGGTTAATGGCTTTTAAGTTAGCATTTCACGGTACTACACCTGTTGTATTCAGCGCATGTGACATGCACCGCCAAGGGAAGGGCGCATGGTTCACTTTTGAAAGACTCTCCAATAAGAATTATTTCCTCTGAATCCACTGATTGTCACTCATATAATGTTTTTGTATTTCCCCTGCATGCTTGCGTTCAGTTCATTTAGTTTCCCAAATATGTCAGTTACATAGACAAGGAGACACATTTTCTTTTCATGACTCAGAAAGTCAACCAAGTCTATTTTTGATTTTAATCTTTCCAACACTCCCCCACGATAACCACCAAGCATCGGTGTGAAATAAGACATGAAGTTGTTCATGATTGATAGAACATGCTAAAACCTCCACTGCCTTGTCTTTGCCTCACCTATGCTCTCTGCCTCACTGTTGTGTTTTGTGTAGTCTCCAGTGTCAACGGTGGCCTACTTAGTCCCTATGGACGCATGTGTTATGTTGGCCTTTTCAGAGTTGCAGTCATGGAGTGTGTCCACTGTCAAGGCAGCCTGCCTACACTTAGGATAAAGGGAAGGTTGAGCTGTCTGAAATCAGGGGTGACATCCATATTTGTTCTATGATAACCTCCACTGTTAACATTACCTCCTGATTTATGATAACCTCTAACTCCACTGTTAACATTACCTCCTGATTTATGATAACCTCTAACTCCACTGTTAACATTACCTCCTGATTTATGATAACCTCTAACTCCACTGTTAACATTACCTCCTGATTTATGATAACCTCTAACTCCACTGTTAACATTACCTCCTGATTTATGATAACCTCCAACTCCACTGTTAACATTACCTCCTGATTTATGATAACCTCCAACTCCACTGTTAACATTACCTCCTGATTTATGATAACCTCCAACTCCACTGTTAACATTACCTCCTGATTTATGATAACCTCTAACTCCACTGTTAACATTACCTCCTGATTTTGCAAACCTGCGTCTTTGCCGCTTGAGTAGGTCATTTAGATGCTTGTGTTGTCTTCTGCCTTTTCAGCGGCAAGTTGGTGTCGCCAAAATGGAAGAACTTCAAAGGCCTGAAGTTGCTGTGGAGAGACAAGATCCGGCTCAACAATGCTATCTGGAGGGCCTGGTACATGCAATGTAAGAGCTCCACACATGGCTTCATACTCTATTCTGTCTCTCACTAAAAACAGTAACCCAATTGTTGTAACGAAGTAACAACCAGGTTTAACTTTGCTGAAAGAAGTTTTGGGTTAACGCTTGTGCAGGGGAATCCAGGGTTGGGTTTGGAGAGCCACTGAATGGCACTTGAATCACCTTCTGATTGAGAAGTATAGTCTACAGTTAATGTGTACAAATCATATTTAATCAATCTGGGTAAATTGATCTGCTCTCAATTATATTAGGTATATTCTATAATTAGTAAGCTGGTGTGTTATTTTCACTCAACTGGTAGCTCTTGCATGTGTTCTACTCTACAGATGTGGAGAAGCGAGAGAACCCTGTCTGCCATTTTGTTACTCCTCTGGATGGGACCGTGGACATGGAGGACCATCGTCCGGCAGAGGTAAGGAGGAGTAGTGGATTGCTGGGTATATAGGCAACAGTACCCATACCGCTGCTTCACCCTAATAACCAGACTCTTCTCTCTGATCACTTTTTTATCCCATACGAATCGTTTTGGCTCCTTCGCATGTCGCTCTTCATTATCAATTATATGATTTTTTTCCCCTCTCCTCTGTTCCACTCCCACCCATGTCTCTCACTCCTCCTTACTGCTTACCACTTTTCTGTCAACCTCTTCCCACGTTCTTTTCTCCCTCCCCCTCTATCTTCCGTAGGCAATAGCCACAGAGGGGAAATATTGGAAAAGAAGAATTGAAATTGTAATTCGAGAGTATCACAAGTGGAGGACATATTTCAAGAAAAGGGTAGAGTAATGGATTTAGTTATTTCCTGAAATGGTGCCTTTTCTGTGTTTAGATTAAATTAGCACAATGTTAGGCCTCTTGAGTGGCGGAGCGGTCTAAGGTTGCAGTGCTTGAGGCATCACTACAGACCCGGGTTCGATCCCGGGCTGTGTCACAGCTGGCCGTGACCGGGAGACACATTTGGCCCAGCATCATCCGGGATAGGGGAGGGTTTGGCTGGCCGTGATTTCCTTGTCCCATCGCGACTTTAGAGACTCCTTGTGGCGGGCCGGACGCCTGCAAGCTGACTTCGGCCGTCAGCTGGACAGTGTTTCCTCTGACACATTGGTGCGGCTGGCTTCCGGGTTAAGCGAGCAGTGTGTCAAGAAGCAGTGCGGCTTGACAGGGTCATGTTTCGAAGGAGGGAAGTTGCAGCTGTAACTACCAATTTGGATATCACAAAAAAGGGGTAAAATGAAAAAGAAATGTAAAAGAAAAAGTACCGCTATGTCGCAATTAAACAAAGTTGACTAATTTTTAAGACTAAGCAGTAGTATGCCTATTTTAGGTTCTTGTCAGTTGCTTTAACTGGCTCGTGAGGCAACCAGTTGAATATCCTACATTTAGTATGCTCTACTTCATGTTATTCATTCAATATATGAATCTGCCAATTAACATTGATTTTCCAATTTGTCACAGTTACAGAAGCACAAGGATGACGATCTCTCAAGCCTTCTCAAGGTATGCAATCTAAGTGATCTTGTGTGTGATGCTGGCTCTATTCAAATTTGGTAATAGCAAAGTAGTGTGAGAGAAAATAAGGTTAACACCCAAATAATCCCAACATCTGAAATCTAATGTGAAAATGGAAAATAATAGGTTATTAATGTCACAGAATGAATTCATTAAAGTTGTAGGTTGTGTTCTAAAGCTGTTTTTGAGTACACAAACACTCACTCTCCTACGTATTTATTTGGACAGTGAAGTTAAAACTTTTAATTTGTCTCTATACTTCAGCATTTTGGATTTGAGATCAACTTTACAGAACACTACAGAATGTCACCTTTTATTTGAGGGTATTTTCATACATATCTGTTTTACCGTTTAGAAATGTAAGCACTTTATGCATCTCGTTCTCCCATTTGAAAGTGCCTGTAGTATTTGGGCAAATTCACTTATGTGTGTTAAAGTAGTCAAAGTTTAGTATTTGGTTCCATATTCCTAGCACGCAATGACTACATCCAGCTTGTGACTCTACAAATTTGTTGGATGCATTTGCAGTTTGTGTTAGTTGTAAATTAGATTATGTTGTGCCCAATATAAATTAATGGTAAATAATGTATTGTGTAATTTTTTAGTCTTTTATTATAAAGAAGAATATAATATGTGTCTGAACACTTCTACATTCATGTGGATACTACCATGATTTCAGAAAATCTGGAATGAATCATGAATGAGTTAGGCACGAAGATCATACCCCCAAGACATGCTAACCGCTCACCAGTACAAATAACCGGGAAGGTTAGCATTTTTGGGAGGGAGTATGCTATTTATGCCTCTAACTTTCTCACTCATCGTTATTCACGATTAATTCATGATTATCCGTAATCAATGTAGCATGCACATTAATCTAGAAGTGTTCAGAATCATATTCTATTCTTATTTCCAATAAAAGTGACTCAAAAATGACACACTACATTATTTATCATTAATTTCTACTAAACACAACATAATCTGAAACACAGCGTAAACAAACTGCAAATGAATCCAACAAGTTTGTAGAGTCACAAGCTTGATGTAGTCATGCGTGCTAGGAATATAAGACCAAATACTGAACTTTTGACTACTTTATTACAAAAGTGAATTTCTCCAAATACTTATGACGCCTTCAAAAGCGGGCACTAGAGACACAAAGTGCTTTCATTTCTAAACGGTAAAACGGAATATGTATGAGCATGCCCTCAAATAAAAGGTACTGTCACCTCATATGAAACATTGTATCTCAAAATCCAAAATGCTAGAGTATAGAGTCAAATTAAAAGTTTCAGCCTCACTGTCCAAAAAATACGTAGGGGAGTGTAGTAGGTCTACTTCAAACAAACCAATCAATTTGAGTATGCGATGTGCATGTTTCATAATTGCTTTATCTTACTCTGTTAAGTAGATTAGTTGTGTGACTATGCTGTATAAATGTGCACTGCATGTTTTTTGTGTAACTGACTGGCTGGCTTGTTGCATATTGAACACCCCAAAGGGTCCGGAAGAACAGTTTTCGCTGTTTGGGGATGTCTTTCCAGACACCTTCCGTGTTTCCCTTTATCAGGATGAGGAAATGGCTGGGCGCCGCATTGCTCGCAAGAGCCGTGAGTCACCCGTCCCCATGGAGATGGACCCACTCTTTGACATGGACGTGCTGATGTCAGAGTTTTCTGACACACTCTTCTCCACGCTGGCCTCCCACCAGCCCATGGCCTGGCCAAATCCCAGGGAAATAGGTGAGGGCCCACCACCAACATCCCATTCCATACACCAGGGCTTATCAACTATATTCTTACAGGGGCCAGATTTGAAGAAGGTTATTTACAGTGGGGAATTAAAAATATATATATTATTATTTATTTCACCTTTTATTTAACCAGGTAGGCAAATAGAGAACAAGTTCTCATTTACAATTGCGACCTGGCCAAGATGAAGCAAAGCAGTTCGACACATACAACAACACAGAGTTACACATGGAATAAACAAACATAGTCAATAATACAGTAGAAAAATAAGTCTATATACAATGTGAGCAAATGAGGTGAGATAAGGGAGGTAACGGCAAAAAAAAGGCCATGGTGGCGAAGTAAATACAATATAGCAAGTAAAACACTGGAATGGTAGATTTGCAGTGGAAGAATGTGCAAAATAGAAATAATGGGGTGCAAAGGAGCAAAATAAATAAATACAGTAGGGGAAGAGGTAGTTGTTTGGGCTAAATTATAGATGGGCTATGTACAGGTGCAGTAATCTGTGAGCTGCTCTGACAGCTGGTGCTTAAAGCTAGTGAGGGGATAAGTGTTTCCAGTTCCAGAGATTTTTGTAGTTCATTCCAGTCATTGGCAGCAGAGAATTAGAAGGAGAGGCGGCCAAAGGAGGAATTGACTTTGGGGGTGACATAACACATTTGTTTTGAAAATAATTTGTTTTTCCAACCATGTCACTAAATGTTTTATCCCTCCCCTGTAGTCCCAAATTAAGTAAATTTAATTGATTGAAGATATATCTTTTTTGACATTTTCCACATTTTGTTATTACGGAGTGGGATTTAAATGGATTACACAAAATACTTTGTCAAAGTAGATTAACATTTGTATTTTTTTGGATTAATGAAAAATTAAACACTAATATCTTGATTAGATACTGTAAGTATTCACCCCCCTGAGTCAATACATGTTAGAATCACCTTTGGCAGCGATTACAGCTGTGAGTCTTTCTGGGTAAGTCTCTATCTGTCTGGATTGTAAAATATTTTCACATTCTTTAAAAAATGTGTCAAGCTCTGTCAAGTTGGTTGAAGTCTTGCCATAGATGTTAAAGTCGATTTAAAACATATCTAGGCCACTTAGCAACATTCAATGTCATCTTGGTAAGCAACTCCAGTGTATATTTGGCCTTGTGTTTTAGGTTATTGTCCTCCTGAAAGGTACATTTGTCTGTTGGAAAGCAGACTGAACCAAGTTTTCCTCTAGAATTTTGCTTGTGCTTAGCTCTATTCTGTTTATTTTACTTTTTTATAAACTCCCTACTCCTTGCCGATGACAAGCATACCCAAAACATGATGCAGCCACCACCATTCTTGAAAATATTCAATAGTGGCACTCAGTGATGTGTTGTGTTGGATTTGCCCCAAACGTAACACAGGGCAAAAATCTTTTTTTTTTATGGCAATTTTTTTTGCAGTGTTACTTTAGTGCCTTATTGCCAACAGGATGCATGTTTTGGAATATTTGCATTCTGTACAGGCTTCCTTCTTTTCATTGTCATTTATGATAGTATTGTGGAGTAACTACAATATTGTTGATCCATCCTCAGTCATCTCCTATTACAGCCATTAAACTCTAACTGTTTTAAAATCACCATTGACCTCATGGGGAAAACCCTGAGCTGTTTCCTTCCTCTCCAGCAACTGATTTATGAAAGGCGCCTGTATCTGTAGTCACTGGGTGTATTGATACACCATCCAAAGTGTTACATTCATAACTGCACTATGCTCAAAGGGATATTCAATGTTTGTTTTTTTTTGTGTGTTTTTTCCCCCTATCTACCAATAGGTGTCTTTCTTTGCGAGGCATTGGAAAACCTACATGGTCTTTGTTGAATCTGTGTTTGAAATTCACTGCTCGACCGAGGGACGTTACAGATAATTGTGTGTGTGTGTGTGTGGGGGGTACAGAGATGGGGTAGTCATTTAAAAATCACGTTAAACACCATTATTGAACAAGGAGTACATGCAATTTATTGTTCTATATTTTTACCAGGGAAGTTGACTGAACACATTCTCATTTAAAGCAACGACCTGGGGAATAATTACAGGGGAGAGGAGGGGGATGAATGAGCCAATTGGAAGCTGGGGATGATTAGTTGGCCGTGATGGTCAGATTGGGAATTTATCCAGGACACCGGGGCTAACACCCCTACTCTTACAATAATTGCAATGGGATCTTTAATGACCACAGAGAGTCAGGCCACCTGTTAAACATTCAATCTGAGAGATGATGCCCTAAACAGGGAAATGTCCCCAATCACTGCCCTGGGGTATTGGGATATTTTTTTAGACCAGAGAAGAGTGCCTCCTACTGGCCCTCCAACACCACTGCTAGCAGCATCTGGTCTTCCAACCAGAACAAACCCTGCTTATCTTCAGAGGCAAGCTTGCAGTGGGATGCAGGGTGGTATGCTTCTGGCCTGCAGGGTGGTTATGCTCATTTTTACTCCTGAACCTATTTAGGCTTACCATAACAAAAGGATTGAATACGTATTGACTCAAGACATTTCAGCTTTAAATGTTTTACTAATTTGTAAACATTTCTAAAAACATAATTCCAGTTTGACATTATGGGGTTTTGTATGTAGATCAGTGACACAAAATCTACATTTTCTCCATTTTAAAATGTAGTCTGTAACACAACAAAATGTGGGGAAATGTATGTAAAGTAGATCATGATGCTCAGCAGACTACGAAATAAGCGATGTTGCAGGCTAGATGTTGATCGGATAAAGTTTATGATAGCCACAACTGAGTCTGTGATGTTTTTTTAAAACTCAAATCACGCTCTTCTGTATCAGGCAGTGTAGTGATCTCATCTGCGGTGAAAGAGCCAATAGGTGGGAAAACAGACCCTGTACCCCTGTTAGCAGCTCTGATTTGCTGTAACTTGTATGTTGGGTGATATTGACTGACAGAACTTAATGGTTGGGACTACAAGAAAACAGATTCTCCCAATGGAGAATATTGAACGAGGGCTCCTTTTGGCACTTAACATTAGATTTTGGGGGGATTGTTTCAGTTGTTCTTTTTACTAATGTTCAGAATTGATCAAAGGGCTTTTCTAAATTGATAAACGGGCCTGATCTGGCCCGCGGGCCGCCAGTTGAATAGCACTGCCATACACCTTTTTCTATTTACTCAGATCCACCCAAACCTTCCTCCAACCAGAGCTATAGGAAAAGTCTGTTTGTTATTCACACCCCATCCATGTTCCCCATAGCTCATGCAGGGAACGCAGACATGATCCAGCCTGGACTCATCCCCCTACAGCCCAACCTGGACTTTATGGACTCCTATGAGCAATTACAAGGTAATGACAATGCACTCTGCCACAGCGACAAACTCTAAATAATGTCACTTGCACAGTGCACCAACTCTTTAACAGGTCCCTGGAGCACCATGTTACTCTCATACGGTAAGTATAATACAGCAGGTGGAATATCCTAACACTTATGAGGGTAGAGTGGATGTTATACTAATTCTAACTAACCTAGAGACTCTTCTTCCAGACTTATTTCACAGCCTCCGTCAGCCCATCTTCCCCTCTGCTTCCCTCACTGCCTCATCCGCCACTCCTCTGCACAGCAGCAGCTCTCAATCCCAGGTAAACCCCAACCCTTGGCCCGGTCCCTGTGAACCTCAACCCTAACACACCCCCAGACCTAACACACCTGTCTTTTATTCTTCTATGTTTTCACAACATCTTACTAGCTGATAACATTATAAATGTGCTATCTTTGCTCTTGTCCTTGTGACTTGATAGGGCCAGCTTCTCTCCTCCATGCACCTCTCAGCTGACCTCCCGTCCGTCAGTCATGACCACAGACTCATCGCCTCCCCAGCCCCCCTGACTATCTCCTCCCTCATGTCCAATCAAACCAGTGGAAGCCCCTCTTACGTACAGAACTACATGCCTCTGTTCTCTGGGCCGGTGCCCCCTAGTGCTCAGGCTGGAGGCTCCTCCCTCATGCAAACCTCAGCCCTTCCCACGGTGCGGCACACCCAGACCTGCCAGGGTGCTGCCACCCCAACACTAGTAGCCCCCCCACCCCTAGACGATGCCACAAGCCTGGACGGTTCCCCGCCCTCATCTGTCATAACACATACAACCACCTCCACTGTTCTACCCAGTGATGCTGCCACCACCTTCAGTCACAGCTCTGACTTCAGCTCCCTAAACCGGGAACCTACACCACCACCCCTCCAGCCCCTGCCACCCTCACCTGCCGCCACCCCACAACACCCCCAGACCTTCGCCCTGCCCAGACCCATCCAGCCCTCTTGCTCCAACAAAAAGACACGCCGTGTGCAAAGGATTGTTCCTGCCATCTCCTCGTCTCACCTCATCCTAACAGGTGAGTTAATCATATCCCAAAAGGTTTAACTGTTGCTGAATAAGAATGGTGGATTGATTTAATATCAAATGTAATATTGAATTAATACATGCCTAGCTGGTGCTACCCAGAAAAAAACGACCACATTAGAAACAATAGTATTTATTGAAGTGGGGGATTACTGCTCCACTAGAGCTGTCTGATCTCACCACTAGGTGGTGCTACTGTATATCATTATATAGTCAGTCACTATTGTAATGAAAAACTAAATGAAAACTAGTCAATGTTTGTAGGCGATTCAGCCGAAATGATCCTAGCAAAGATCATCAATGACATCCAGGCTCAATATTAGACATTAAATACATGAGAGAATCCGCATTTACCCTGTGGTTTTAATGTCAAAGGCCCTGACAGATGATGTTTTGCTGTCCCAGCACCCTTCCCAGGGCATACCAGTGCAGTGATTGTTACTCCAACCCCCCTGAAAGCAGATGTGGTTCCTTCAACGGGCGTGATCATCGGCTCCTCCAGCCTATCAAGGGTAAGACCCGGTCTGCTCTGAAGCGCCCCCTTTGCATTCAACTGTTTTAATTAAAATAGTTTTCATTTATTTTGTGTTTTATTTCTTTACATCCCTCTATCTCAGGCTCCTGGATTTCACATCCTTCCACAGACTCCGAAGTCTCCCCAGCTCATTATCCCTAAAGAGGAGACCTACTCTTCCAGCCGCAAGAAACAAGAACCCTCCACAAGTACTGGTGAGAGTGACATACGCCAGGCCCTTACTTTTTTTGTTATATGTACAGTGGGGCAAAAAAGTATTTAGTCAGCCACCAATTGTGCAAGTTCTCCCACTTAAAAAGATGAGAGAGGCCTTAATTTTCATCATAGGTACACTTCAACTAAGAAAATCACATTGTAGGATTTTTAATGAATTTATTTGCAAATTATGGTGGAAAATAAGTATTTGGTCAATAACAAAAGTTTATCTCAATACTTTGTTATATACCCTTTGTTGGCAATGACAGAGGTCAAACGTTTTCTGTAAGTCTTCACAAGGTTTTCACACACTGTTGCTGGTATTTTGGCCCATTCCTCCATGCAGATCTCCTCTAGAGCAGTGATGTTTTGGGGCTGTTGCTGGGCAACACGGACTTTCAACTCCCTCCAAAGATTTTCTATGGGGTTGAGATCTGGTGACTGGCTATGCCACTCCAGGACCTTGAAATGCTTCTTACGAAGCCACTCCTTCGTTGCCCGGGCGGTGTGTTTGGGATCATTGTCATGCTGAAAGACCCAGCCACGTTTCATCTTCAATGCCCTTGCTGATGGAAGGAGGTTTTCACTCAATCTCACGATACATGGCCCCATTCATTCTTTCCTTTACACGGATCAGTCGTCCTGGTCCCTTTGCAGAAAAACAGCCCCAAAGCATGATGTTTCCACACCCATGCTTCACAGTAGGTATGGTGTTCTTTGGATGCAACTCAGCATTCTTTGTCCTCCAAACACGACGAGTTGAGTTTTTACCGAAAAGTTATATTTTGGTTTCATCTGACCATATGACATTCTCCCAATCTTCTTCTGGATCATCCAAATGCTCTCTAGCAAACTTCAGACGGGCCTGGACATGTACTGGCTTAAGCAGGGGGACACGTCTGGCACTGCAGGATTTGAGTCCTTGGCGGCGTAGTGTGTTACTGATGGTATGCTTTGTTACTTTGGTCCCAGCTCTCTGCAGGTCATTCACTAGGTCCCCCCGTGTGATTCTGGGATTTTTGCTCACCGTTCTTGTGATCATTTTGACCCCACGGGGTGAGCTCTTGCGTGGAGCCCCAGATCGAGGGAAATTATCAGTGGTCTTGTATGTCTTCCATTTCCTAATAATTGCTCCCACAGTTGATTTCTTCAAACCAAGCTGCTTACCTATTGCAGATTCAGTCTTCCCAGCCTGGTGCAGGTCTACAATTTTGTTTCTGGTGTCCTTTGACAGCTCTTTGGTCTTGGCCATAGTGGAGTTTGGAGTGTGACTGTTTGAGGTTTGGACAGTTGTCTTTTATACTGATAACAAGTTCAAACAGGTGCCATTAATACAGGTAACGAGTGGAGGACAGAGGAGCCTCTTAAAGAAGAAGTTACAGGTCTGTGAGAGCCAGAAATCTTGCTTGTTTGTAGGTGACCAAATACTTATTTTCCACCATAATTTGCAAATAAATTCATTAAAAATCCTATGTGATTTTTCTGGATTTTTTTTTCTCATTTTGTCTGTCATAGTTGAAGTGTACCTATGATGAAAATTACAGGCCTCTCTCATATTTTTAAGTGGGAGAACTTGCACAATTGGTGGCTGACTAAATACTTTTTTGCCCCACTGTATGTACACTAAACTCAGTCAATTGTCACAGGGTGCTTTCCTCCTGTCAAACATAAGCTATCAATCTATTAGCTCTACATGTGTATACAGGATGTGGCATGGTAACACATTCATACACAGTGTTTTGGAATGTTTACAGTACTGATCTGCTTCCCATAAAATTAATGAATTGTCTTTAATGTGAGTTGGTGCTCACTGGTGTAGCAGTCTTTGTTATGATGGTTTTTGGTAAGTGTGGATAATTTGTGTCTCCCAGGGCATGAGGACCGTAGCTCAGGTCAGGGGTCACTGTGTGGGTCAGAACAGGTCTCCAGTCCTCAGTCTCCACACAGCAGCTGCATTGCCCTTTCCAAGAACGAGTCCAACCAGGTAACAGCAGCCCACCCTCCTGCCTACTATTCTCTGTCTGTGTATGTGACTGTGTATGACTCCAGCTTTTTCAAGCAGGTCCAGTGTTGTGTGCCTGCCGTTGAATCATTGCAGACTAATCATTCTGATTATGTGTGTGTCTGTTCTCTCCCTGTCTGTTCCAGAGCCGTAGGGTGACCCATATCACTGCTGAACAGAAGAGGCGCTTCAACATCAACATTGGCTTCAAAATGCTGTGCAGCCTGATTCCTGCTCTCAAGTCCCAGTCCAATGTAAAGCCATGTCTGTCTGTCATCTGTCGACTGAGTCCTCCTACTAATATATTCCAGATCTAGCTTTTGATGGCTTTTATTTAAAGATCAGTTCAGAAGCATAGTGTTTGCACATCCTATTATTTTCAGGTATAGGGTACAAATATAGTATCCCTTTCATACACAGACCAAAATCCCACATTTACCATGCCTTCTTTTTTATACCAGATTTTGCATATATATGTAGGGGGTAAAAAAACAACATTGTAAATTAAAAGCCCTATAACCAAATACAGTTATCGGGGCTGTGTGAATGGTTCTATGCTTTTTCTGCAGGTAAGTGCATTAACATTTCCATTGTTTAACACCTCTCTAATGTGAAATGTAAACAGTACCCATTGTTTAATTTTATTTTACAGGTAATATATCACATCTTCTGTCTGAAATGGTAAAGTCATGAAAGAATGATACATACCCACACATTGTTGAATGCTCCAGCAGTTGACGACGTGTCATGACCTTTCCAATATCGGCACCTATTCTTGTTGTGTTTGATACCAGATCAGTAATGCAGTCACGCTGCAGAAGACAGTGGAGTACATTAGGAAACTGCAGCAGGAGAGGCAGCAGATGCAGGAGGAGACCAAAAGGCTACGGGAGGAGATTGAGGAGGTCAATGCCTCCATAAAGTATGTACTGCCTCACTGTTATGTTATCTCTCTTATCTGAGTAGACGAGTTCAGGAAACAGTTTGAGTACGAGTATACATGACATAGTAATCTGATCTGTGTGCTATTGCTGTGCCACAGTGTGTGTCAGGAGCAGCTGCCTGCTACAGGTGTGCCCATCACACGCCACCGATTCGACCACATGCGGGAGAAGTTTGATGAGTACGTGAAGAGCCGCACACTTCAGAACTGGAAGTTTTGGATTGTATCCGTTTTTACCCTTATCACTGACATTTAACATGACTTTTGCGTTTAACATGACTTTGTCATAATGATATAAGATTCAATCAGGCTACTTTTAATATTTATTTAATTTATGTCAGATGGCTAGATTAGATGCTGTATATAAGCAAAGAAGAGCAATCATTTTTGGTTTCAGGGGGACTTGTGAAGGTTACGACTGTAGAAAATGAAGTAGTATGATATAGGACTGTATACCATGAGCCATCTGAGTACATCTGAGGTCCTTTCTGCCAGAGAGGTTCGTTCATATGTCTTCTGAGATTGAAATAGGATGCAACTTTGAATCTTTTCCCTATGTGTTTGACCCTTGACCCACCATCCTTAGTTCAGCATCATTATTAAACCCCTATTTGAGTCCTTCAATGGGACTGTCTCCACTACAAGCAAAGGGGAGCTGTGTGAGACCACACTGCAATGGCTGGACCGTCACTGCTCCCTCCATGTGCTGAGGCCCAGTGAGTAAACTACACTCAATGCCCCTAACCTCTCTCTCTCACACACGCACACAGCATATGTTTTACTGTCATTGTGGGGACCTAAAATATTCAAAATTATATTTTCCCTAACTTTAACTTTAATCCTAACCCCAACTCCTAAACCTATCACCTAACCCTAATTCTAACACTAATGCTAACCCTAAACCTAAAATAGCCTTTGTCGTTGTAGCGATCTGGGAAATGTCCCCATGAGGGATAATTTTCCTTGTTTTTACTATCCTTGTGGGTAGTAAAAGCCCACACACACACGTTTGTTTTACTAACCTTGTGTGGATCAAACAATTGATTCCCATTAACCTTTACCCCTAAATCTAACCCAAACTCCTAACCCTAATTGTAACCCCAAACTTAACCTCTGAGCCAAGGATAATAAAACCAAAAATCCACACAGACACACACACACTCAATGTTTTCAATTAAATGGTTTCAAGATTCCCCCATGATTTTCCTGCTAATCAGTCTTCCTGTAGCTGCAGCGTCAGAGTAGGACAGTGAGGAGGTGGATAGAGAAGTGGCTGTTGGCAAGTGGTTCCATTACAGCAGTGATATTCAAATGGAATTGCAGTGGGATCGCAAAATAAAAATTTTCTTTCAGGGGGAGAACCAGAGTACGTATTAAATTCCTATGATAATATATTAACTTATTGAGAAAGATAATACAAATATATACAGTACCAGGTAAAAGTTTGGCACACCTACTCATTCAAGGGTTTTTATTTATTTAGACTATTTTCTACATTGTAGAATAATAGTGAAGACATCAACACTATGAAATAACACATATGGACTCATGTAGTAACCAAAAAAGTGTTAAACAACAAATATTTGAGATTCTTCAAAGTAGCCACCCTTTGCCTTGATGACAGCTTTGCACACTCTTGGCATTCTCTCAACCAGCTTCACCTGGAATGCTTTCCCAACAGTCTTGAAGGAGTTCCCACATATGCTGAGCACCTGTTGGATGCTTTTCCTTCGCTCTGCGGTCCAACTCATCCCAAACCATCTCAATTGGTTTGAGGTTGGGTGATTTGTGGAGGCCAGGTCATCTGATGCAGCACCCCATCACTCTCCTTCTTGGTCAAATAGCCTTACACTGCCTGGAGGTGTGTTGGGTCATTATCCTGAAGAAAAATAATGATCGCCCCACTAAGCTGTGGTAGCCATGCTGGTTAAGTGTGCCTTGAATTCTAAATCAATTCTAAATAAATCACCATCAGTGTGACCAGAAAAGCACTACCACACATCACACCTCCTCCTCCATGCTTCATTGTGGGAATCACGCATGCAACACGGTGGTTGGAACCAAAAATGTCAAATTTGGACTTAGCAGACTAAAGGACAGATTTCCACCAGTCTAATGTCCATTGCTCGTGTTTCTTGGCCCAAGCATGTCTCTTCTTCTTATTGGTGTCCTTTTAGTAGTGGTTTCTTTGCAGAAATTCGACCATGAAGGCCTGATTCATGCAGTCTCCTCTCAACAGTTGATGTTGAGATGTGTCTGTTACTTGAACTCTGTAAAACATTTATTTGGGCTGCAATCTGAGGTGCAGTTAACTCTAATGGACTTATCCTCTGCAGCAGAGGTAACTATGGGTATTCCTTTCCTGTGGCGGTCCTCATGAGAACCAGTTTCATCATTGCGCTTGATGGTTTTTGCGACTGCACTTGAAGAAACTTTCAAAGTTCTTGAAATGTTCCATAATGACTGACCTTCATGTTTTAAAGTGATGATGGACTGTCATTTCTCTTTGCCTATTTGAGCTGTTCTTCCCATAATATGGACTTGGTACTTTACCAAATAGGGCTAATATCTTCTGTATACCACCCCTACCTTGTCACAACACAAGTAATTGGCTCAAACGCATTAAGAAGGAAAGAAATTCCACAAATTAACCTTTAACAAGGCACACCTTGTTAATTTAACTTAATTCCAGGTGTCTACCTCATGAAGCTGGTTGAGAGAATGCCAAGAGTGTACAAAACTGTCATCAAGGCAAAGGGTGGCTACTTTAAAGAATCTCAAATATAAAATATATTTTGATTTGTTCCACATTTTTTTGGGTTACTACATGATTCCATATGTGTTTCATAGTTTTGATGTCTTCACTATTATTCTACAATCTAGAAAATAGTACAAATAAAGAAAAACCCAAACTTTTCATGTGTATTGAGTAAAGACATGTACAGTCCCTTCAGAAAGTATTCACACCCCTTGACTTTTTACACATTTTGCTGTGTTACATTGTGGGATTCAAATGGATTTAATTGTTTTTTTTGTCAACGATCAACACACAATACTCTAATGTCAGTGGAAGAAAAATTCAAAGATTATTTGTTTTATATGGAAAAATAAAACACTAATATACTGTATCTTGATTAGATAAGTATTCAACCTGCTGAGTCAGTACATGTTAGAATCATCTTTGGCAGCTATTACAGCTGTGAGTGTTTTTGGGTCTCTAAGAGCTTTGCATACCTGGATTGTACAATATTTGCCCATTTATTCTTTAACATTTTTCACACTCTGTCAAGTTGGTTGTTGATCATTGCTAGACAGTCCTTTTCAAGTCTTGCCATACATTTTCAAAGTCAAAACTCTTATTAGGCCACTCAGGAACATTCAATGTTGTCTTGGTATGCAACTCAAGTGTATATTTGGCCTTGTGTTTTAGGTAATTGTCTTGCTGAAAGGTGAATTTGTCTCCTAGTGTCTGTTCGAAAGTAGACTGGATCAAGTTTTCCTCTAGGATTTTGCTGGTGCTTAGCTCTATTGTTTATTTTTATACCCAAAAAACTCCCTAGTCCTTGCTCATGACAAGTATACCCATAACATGATGCAGCCACCACCATGCTTGAAATATGAAGTGGTTCTCAGTGTTGTAGATTGGCCCCAAATATAACACTTTCTATTCAGGACAAAAAGTTAATTGCTTTGACACATTTTTTGCAGTATTACTGTAGTACCTTATTGCAAACAGGATGCATGTTTTGGAATCTTTTTTTATTCTGTCCCTTTCTCACTCTGTCAGTTTGGTTAGTATTGTGGCGTAACTACAATGTTGTTAATCCATTCCTCAGTTTTCTCCTATCACAGCCATTAAACTCTGCAACTGTTTAAACATCTCAATTTGCCTCATGGTGAAATCTCTGAGCAGTTTCCAAAGGGATTTTTTTTTACGCATCTACCAATAGGTGTCCTTCTTGGCGAGGCATTGGAAAACCTCCCTGGTCTTTGTTGTTGAATCTGTGTTTGAAATTCACTGCTCAACTGAGGGACCTTACAGATGATTATATGTGTGGGCTACAGAGATGAGTTAATCATTCAAAAATGATGTTTAACACTGTTATTACACACAAGTCCATGCAACTTATGTGACTTCTTAAGCACATGTTTACTATTGAACTTATTTAAGCTTGCCATAACAAAGTAGTTGAATACTTATTGACTCAAGACATTTCAGCTTTTCATTTTTAAAGATGTATTATGCAGATATCATTCCACCATTACCTGGTAAATTTGTAATAGCTTGCCTAATTTCAGTTTATGTGACAAAACAAGTAAGTATAGTGTAGAGAATCATTTTACAATCTAAACGGCTGTGAAATATATTTTCCATAACCAAAAATATCTACTGTTTGAAGCTGGTGTTCAAAACTGAAAGTAACAGACACAAAAACAAAACTAAAGAATGGGAAGCATAGAAATAATACACATAGAACATATCTACCATTTTCATAGACCTACTTTCAAAGAGAATGACAGATCTATAACTCATATTTTTATGTGAATGTTGGTTGGGTTGCCCAAAAAGTTACATATTGCAGCTTGAATTATTTTGAAAAAAAATGAATTCCACTTTGACGTTATGGGGTATTGTGGGTAGATCAGTGACACAAAATTTAAATTCAGGGTGTAACACAATGTGGAATAAGTAAAGGGATATGAATACTCTGAAGGCACTGTATATATTGGTTCTCTTTATTTTGATAGGAGAGATGGTTATTTGTTGATATGAAAATCTAAATGTACCCATTTTTAAGGTTGTTTCATTAGATTTGTGGTGGGATCTACAGAATTTCCGGCGAAAAAAAAATAGGGTTCCAGAAATGTTGGTGGAAATAATAATTTGAGTCCCCGCTGAAAAAGCAAAGCACCACTGCAACACATAATATTTTGCCATGAACACTGCAGCAGAAGCGAACTCCTTCCTCCGCTACTCTTTCAGACGTGAGGCTACAATACGTTGAGTTTCCTGGTGAAGCTGTGAAGTGATCTGTAGTCTATTGCGTGATTTTGTTTGAGTCTGTTATTAAAGAATGTGAAATAATATGTACGTTTACTGCTTTTCGTTTACTCATATGGTTCTAAATATTGTATAGCCTATTGGCCTACATTCGTTCACATGGGCAGGTGTTTTTAGTGCTTTTCATTTAATCACGTATGGCTACAAATATAGTATATACATTAGCGCTCATGGGTAGAATATGGTGTGTGTATATACAGAAATTGGTTCAGTAACTAAAATAAGTTAGAATGGGCAGAATATTATATATACATTTGTGCATATGGTTATATATATATATATATATATATATATATATATATATATATATACATACATACATACATACATACATACATACATACTGCTCAAAAAAAATAAAGGGAACACTAAATGAATGAATGAAATATTCTTATTAAATACTTTTTCTTTACATAGTTGAATGTGCTGACAACAAAATCACACAAAATGTATCAATGGAAATCAAATTTATCAACCCATGGAGGTCTGGATTTGGAGTCACACTCAAAATTAAAGTGGAAAACCACACTACAGGCTGATCCAACTTTGATGTACTTTCCTTAAAACAAGTAAAAATGAGGCTCAGTAGTGTGTGTGGCCTCCACGTGCCTGTATGACCTCACTACAACACCTGGGCATGCTCCTGATGAGGTGGCGGATGGTCTCCTGAGGGATCTCCTCCCAGACCTGGACTAAAGCATCCGCCAACTCCTGGACAGTCTGTGGTGCAACGTGGTGTTGGTGGATGGAGCGAGACATGATGTCCCAGATGTGCTCAATTGGATTCAGGTCTGGGGAACGGGTGGGCCAGTCCATAGCATCAGTGCCTTCCTCTAGCAGGAACTGCTGACACACTCCAGCCACATGAGGTCTAGCATTGTCTTGCATTAGGAGGAACCCAGGGCCAACCGCACCAGAATATGGTCTCACAAGGGGTCTGAGAATCTCATCTCGGTACCTAATGGCAGTCAGGCTACCTCTGGCGAGCACATGGAGTGCTGTGCGGCCCCCCAAAGAAATGCCACCCCACACCATGACTGACCCATCGCCAAACCGGTCATGCTGGAGGATGTTGCAGGCAGCAGAACGTTCTCCACAGCGTCTCCAGACTGTCACGTCTGTCACATGCTCAGTGTGAACCTGCTTTCATCTGTGAAGAGCACAGGGCGCCAGTGGCGAATTTGCCAATCTTGGTGTTCTCTGGCAAATGAAAAACGTCCTGCACGGTGTTGGGCTGTAAGCACAACCCCCACCTGTGGACGTCGGGCCCTCATACCACCCTCATGGAGTCTGTTACTGACCGTTTGAGCAGACACATGCACATTTGTGGCCTGCTGGAGGTCATTTTGCAGGGCTCTGGCAGTGCTCCTCCTTGCACAAAGGCAGAGGTAGCGGTCCTGCTGCTGGGTTGTTGCCCTCCTACGGCCTCCTCCACGTCTCCTGATGTACAGGTCTGTCTCCTGGTAGCGCCTCCATGCTCTGGACACTACGCTGACAGACACAGCAAACCTTCTTGCCACAGCTTGCATTGATGTGCCATCCTGGATGAGCTGCACTACCTGAGCCACTTGTGTGGGTTGTAGACTCCGTCTCATGCTACCACTAGAGTGAACGCACCGCAAGCGTTCAAAAGTGACCAAAACATCAGCCAGGAAGCATAGGAACTGAGAAGTGGTCTGTGGTCCCCACCTGCAGAACCACTCCTTTATTGGGAGTGGTCTTGCTAATTGCCTATAATTTCCACCTGTTGTCTATTCCATTTTCACAACAGCATGTGCAATTTATTGTCAATCAGTGTTGCTTCCTAAGTGGACAGTTTGATTTCACAGAAGTGTGATTGACTTGGAGTTACATTATGTTGTTTAAGTGTTCCCTTTATTTTTTTGAGCAGTGTGTGTATATATAAAGCTAAAAACAAACTGTAATCTATCTAGGCCTGTATCTAGTTTCTACAATGTATTTTCCTTTCATATAGTATTTACACCATCCATTCACACCAACCATTCACTATAAAACATGTATTTATCAACAAATAAGCTTAGCAAAATACAAAAAATGCATCCGACCTTTTCCCCAACCCATGTTGTCTGAAAGTATGTCAGGAGCTCCTCCAGTTGACATTCCGTGCGCTGAAAGAACCCAGGTATCCAGCAGGTCGTGGACACATTGGCCTACATCAGCCGGCGGGACGAATGCTAGCACGCCAAGCTCCCTTATCTATTGGGCATAGTCGGTGTCGTGGAGGTACTTTTGTCTCACTTTGGAAAACATTTGTACATTTTGCCAAATGGCCTGTTTCATGTGAAAGAAGCAACCCAGGTTGTGAGTCCCAGGAAACACCTTTGTGAAAGCTTTAGAAGCCGCTGGCTTGAAGTAAGTCATGATTGAGTCGGGTTTCAGATCTTGCCTCCCACCATGCCCAAACTGCGTCCGCCATCGCGTGCAAATAGATTTTGTCCCCTCACACCAAATGCGATCACGACACGCAGGTTGAAATATCAAAGCAAACTCTGAAACAATTATATTAATTTGGGGACAGGTCAAAAAGCATTAAACATGTATGGCAATTTAGCTAGCTAGCTTGCAGTTGCTAGCTAATTTGACCTATTTAGCTAGCTAGCTTGCTGTTGCTAGCTAATTTGTCCTGGGACATAAATGTTGTTATTTTACCTGTGCAAAAAGTCCTCTACTCGGACAATTAATCCACACATTAAACGATCAACCGAATCGTTTCTAGTCATCTCTTCTCCTTCCAGGCTTTTTCTTCTTTGGACTTTATATGGCGATTGGCATCTAACTTTCATAATAAGGTGTATTATCAGTTCATCTTTCAATCACCCACATGGTTATAACCAATGAGGAGATGGCATGTGGGTATATGCTTCTAAAAGCCAATGAGGAGATGGGTGAAACAGGACTTGCATCGCGTTCGGCGTCACAAATAGAAGCAACTTATGTTTTAGCCCCTGGCAACACAGACGCTCGTTGGCATGTGCAAGCATTGTGGGTGCAATGATTGAATAACATGTATGTGTACATTTATTTTGCAGCGCTCGCACAGATGCCGAGCAGTTGCCATACAAGGCGGTGATGCAACCGATCAGGATGCTCTTGATGGTG
Organism: Oncorhynchus clarkii lewisi; assembly: GCF_045791955.1. Taxonomy (NCBI): domain Eukaryota; kingdom Metazoa; phylum Chordata; class Actinopteri; order Salmoniformes; family Salmonidae; genus Oncorhynchus; species Oncorhynchus clarkii. The sequence goes on from NC_092152.1 coordinate 29,869,373, forward strand.
CAGATGTATAACTTTTTGAAGATCTGGGGACCCATGCCAAATCTTTTCGGTCTCCTGAGGGGGAAAAGGATTTTTCGTGCCCTGTTTTTGGACCATGATAGATCGTTGGTGATGTGGACACCAAGGAACTTGAAACTCTCGACCCGCTCCACTACAGCCCCATTGATGTTAATGGGGACCTGTTTGGCCCTCCTTTTCCTGAAGTCCATGATCAGCTCCTTTGTCTTGCTCACATTGAGGGAGAGGTTGTTGTCCTGACACCACACTGTCAGTTCTCTGACCTCCTCCCTAAACGCTGTCTCATCATTGTCGGTGATCAGGACACTGTTGTGTCGTCAGTGTTGGAGTCGTGTTTGGATGAACAGGGAGTACAGAAGGGGACTAAGTACACACCCCTGAGGGTGTTGAGGATCAGCGAGGCAGACGTGTTGTTGCCTATCCGGTGGCCCGTCAGGAAGTCCAGGATCCAGTTGCAGAGGAAGGTGTTAATTCCCAGGGTTCTTAGCTTAGTGATGAGCTTCGTGGGCACTATAGTGTTGAACGCTGAGCTGTAGTCAATGAACAGCATTCTCACGTAGGTGTTCCTTTTGTCCAGGGACTATGGTGGTCTGCTTGAAACATGTAGGTATTGCAGACTCAGTCAGGGAGAGGTTGAAAATGTCAGTGAAGACACTTGCCAGGTGGTCCGCGCATGCTTTGAGTACACGTCCTAGTAAATCCATCTGGTCCTGCACTCTGTGAATGTTGACCTGTTTAAAAGTCTTGCTCATATCGGCTACCGAGAGCGTTATCACACAGTCATCCAGAACAGCTGGTGCTCTCGTGCATGCTTCAGTGTTTCTTGCCTCGAAGCGAGCATAAAAGGCATTTAGCTCGTCTGGTAGTCTCCGGTCACTGGACAGCTCGCGTCTGCGTTTCCCTTTGTAGTCAGTAATAGTTTTCAAGCCCTGCCACAGGGCATAGCGGGATTATCAATTGGCATCCGGATTAGTGTCCCGCTCCTTGAAAGCGGCAGCTCTAGCCTTTAGCTCGATGCGGATGTTGCCTGTAATCCATGACTTCTGGTTGGGATATCTACAGTTGAAGTCGGAAGTTTACATACACCTTAAAAATTCCTGACATTTAATCCGTGTAAAAATTCCCTGTTTTAGGTCAGTTTAGGATCACCACTTTATTTTAAGAATGTGAAATGTCAGAATAATAGGAGAGAATGATTTATTTCAGCTTTTATTTCTTTCATCACATTCCCAGTGGGTCAGAAGTTTACATACACTCAATTAGTATTTGGTAGCGTTGCCTTTGAATTGTTTAACTTGGGTCCATCATTTCAGGTAGCCTTCCACAAGCTTCCCACAATAAGTTGGGTGAATTTTGGCCCATTCCTCCTGACAGAGCTGGTGTAACTGAGTCAGGTTTGTAGGCCTCCTTGCTCGCACACGCCTTTTCAGTTCTGCCCACAAATTCCTTATAGGAATGAGTTCAGGGCTTTGTGATGGCCACTCCAATACCTTGACTTTGTTGTCCTTAGGCCATTTTTCCACAACTTTGGACGTATGCTTGGGGTCATTGCCCATTTGGAAGACCCATTTGCGACCAAGCTTTAACTTCCTGACTGATGTCTTGATGTTGCATCAATATATCCACCTAATTTTCCATCCTTATGATGCCATCTATTTTGTGAAGTGCACCAGTCCCTCCTGCAGCAAAGCACCCCCACAACATGATGCTGCCACTACTGTGCTTCACGGTTGGGATGGTGTTCTTCGGCTTGCAAGCCTCCCCCTTTTTCCTCCTAACAAAATGATGGTCATTATGGCCAAACAGTTCTATTTTTGTTTCATCAGACCAGAGGACATTTCTCCAAAAAGTACAATCTTTGTCCCTATGTGTAGTTGCAAACTGTAGTCTGACTTTTTTTTATGGCGGTTTTGGAGCAGTTGCTTCTTCCTTGCTGAGCAGCCTTTCAGGTTATGGTGGTCTAGGACTCGTTTTACTGTGGATATAGATACTTTCATGTCGGTTTCCTCCAGCATCTTCACAAGGTCCTTTGCTTTTATTCTGGGATTGATTTACACTTTTCGCACCAAAGTACGTTCATTTCTAGGAGACAGAACGCGTCTCATTCCTGAGCTGTATGATGGCTGCGTGGTCCCATGGTTTTTGTACTTGCGTACAATTGTTTGTACAGATGAACGTGGTACCTTCAGGCGTTTGGAAATTGCTCCCAAGGATGACCCAGACTTGTGGAGGTCTAAAAAAATAATTTTGAGGTCTTGACTGATTTCTTTTGATTTTCCCATGATGTCAAGCAAAGAGGCACTGAGTTTGAAGGTAGACCTTGAAATACATCCACAGGTACACGTCCAATTGACTCAAATGATGTCATAGCCTATCAGAAGCTTCTAAAGCCATGACATCATTTTCTGGAATTTTCCAAGCTGTTTAAAGGCACAGTCAACTTAGTGTATTTAAACTTTTGGCCCACTGGAATTGTGATACGGTGAATTATAAGTGAAATAATCTTGTCTGTAAACAATTGTTGGAAAAATGACTTATGTCATGCACGAAGTAGATGTCCTAACCGACTTGCCAAAACTATAGTTTGTTAACAAGAAATTTGTGGAGTGATTGAAAAACTAGTTTTAATGACTCCAACCTATGTGTACGTGAACTTCCGACTTCAACTATATGTGCAGTCACTGTTGAGACAACGTCGTTGATGCACTTACAATGCATTAAAGTCCCCGGCCACTAGGCGCGCCGCTTCTGGGTGAGCATTTTCTTGTTTGCCTATGGCCTTATAGAGTTGGTTGAGTGCGGTCTTAGTGCCAGCATCGGGTTTCGGCTTCGAATAATTTAGATGAGAACTCTCTTGTTAGATAGTGGGATCTACAGCTTATGATATGGTACTCTACCTCAGGTGAGCAATACCTTGAGACTTCTTTAATGTTAGACATCGCGCACCAGCTTTTTTTAAATTTTATTTTTATTGACAAAAAGACACACACCCCCACCCCTCGTCTTACCAGACGTAGCTTCTCTGTTCTGCCGGTGTGTTGAAAATTCCTCCAGAAATCTATTTTCCGTGTCGTCGTTCATCCACGACTCGGTGAAACATAAGATATTACAGTTCTTAATGTCCCGTTGGTAGGATAATTATAATCGTAGGTCATCCATTTTATTTTCCAGTGATTGCATGTCAGCAAGTAGAATTGATGGCAGTGGGAGTTTACTCGCTCACCTACAGATTCTCAAAATGCAGCCCGATCTGCGTCCTCTTTTCCTCCGTCTTTTCTTCACGCAAATGACGGGGTTCTGGGCCTGTTTCCAGGAGAGCAGTATATCTTTCTTGTCTGACTTGTTAAAGGAAAAAGCTTATTCCAGTTCGTGGTCAGTAATCCCTGTTCTGATGTCCGGAAGTTATTTTCATTCATAAGAGACGGTAGCAGCACCATTATGTACAAAATAAGTTAAATAATAAGTTACAAACAGCGCAAAAAACTAATAAAATAGCACAATTGGTTACTGGCATGTAAAACGTCAGCCATCCTCTTTGGCGCCATCTTCCAGACTATAAGCATTTATATGTGAAATTAGACATTCAACTTGAACCCTGTTTCAACAATCAGCTGAATCAGAATTTTGACAGTTATGTGAACAGCTGTTGTGATTGCATGCAAGGTTAAAAAAAATAATAATAAATGGAAGTCTCATACTTTACGGAAAAGGATAGTCCAAACTATACAGGCTAAAAATGTAGGCCTATAGCATGTTTAAAATGGGTTCAAAAGCAAAAAGCTTCATTTCCTTTTAATTAATTGTATTCAGTGGCTTCACCTGTGTCCTCGGCAGCCAGGGTAGGGCAGCACTTTACAACATTCCAATGTTATAGTCTAGTGAGTCTGTCATGCATATTTCTTTATTGAAAATGGGAACAATGGATGATATGGACAAATACTGATTTCAAAACGAAATGGTTTTCATTCACATTATCAAGACATGAGGTGAGTATCAAAATAGTTTTAAAAAATGCCCTTGTCTTAAAGTTGAACCTCGGATAGATCTTTACTATAATAGCCTATACAGTCAACTCAATGTGGTATTCAATTATTTTGAAATAGCCTACATTTTCCGCATCATAGTGAGACTACATAAAACGACGTAGGCCAAATGGATTTTGTGATGTCTTATATTACGTTGACTTATTTAGACTGTTAAAATGTAGGGGAAAAGGCATACCTTTTATATAAACAGTGGATTTCTTCGGTCCTAATTTCATAATCGGAAAGTCTGCTCATTGATGTCAATACCAAAGCCGATAATTGTGACTTGATTGAATTGGAATGATGTGAATAATGATGATGACGGTATAGCCTAACCCTTTAATCATAGGTTATTGTTACTTTGTGTCTCTAAAATCGTAATGTTTCCATTTCTATAGTCATGTGACAGTCTGTTTTAACTGAAACATCCAAATGTCAGCCGTTTACCAGATCCACTTTTCTACATTAAATGTTTTATTTTCATAACTGATAAAAATTCAGTATGCTATAGCCTATAGATTATTTTCTGCCCATATGAACACATTTATTTTAGGCCATATAAAGAACAGCTATGCATGATTTAACGAAAAGCAGCAAACAGACACATTGTTTCACATTATTTAATAAAAGACTCGTAAACAGAAACAGGTAATACGGCTGTACAGCTGGATTCACATTTTCCACGCCAAATATACCTATAAGGACACTTGACGTATTTCAACAAAGTTTGTTGTGCTCTGTGTATTACTTTCCTCAGAAAGTTTTGCTCAACAAAAAGACTGCCTGAAAAAGTTTGAATACCACTGCATTCATTACAGCATTTCACTATGATTTTGACTTGAATGACTAGTTGTCTGTAGGTGTTATATGGTACAGAGTGTGTGCTGCACGATATACTTCTTTTTTTAGAATGTCTAATAGTCCATTTCACCCCCATTTTTCTTTGTAAGGAAAGATTTACCTCCTGATGTGACATGATCTCACACACAATATTTTCCCTGTCACTTATTTACAAGAAAGAACACATTTTCCTTCAGTCTCTTGTTCAACCTGTGTCTCTTACACACTCAATCTAAGAGGGAGGGATGTTGACGTCAGAGATTATCATCACTGGAGACAGTTCAGTTCACTAGGTTACAGTGCCTAGTGAAAGTCTACACACCCCTTTGCACATTTTGGGGCTTAAAATTACATCTAAAAATAGATTAAATTAGATCTTGCTCAGTAAATTTGGTTAGGAATCATTGATGGACAGCAATATTCAAACCTTGTCTCTGATTTTCAAACAAATTTAAGTTAGAACTGAAACTGGACCATTCAGGAACACTCAACACCTATTGGAAAGCCATCAAATTGTGTCTTTGGCATTACATTTGTGTAATTGTCCCGCTGAAAAATAAAACCATAACCCAGGATAAGGTATTTAAGTATTGTGGTGGCAGCATCATGTTATGAGTATGCTTGTCACCGGCAGGGACTGGAGAGTTTGTCAGGATCAAAATAAATATGAAAGGAGCAAAGCCCAGGTAAAAAGTTAGAGAAACCCTGCCACAGTCTTCTGAATACCTAACCCTGGGATACAGTTGTATTTTCCAGCAGGACAATTACACAAAAGTAATGCCAAAGACGAACCAGAATTGTCTTTCTAAGAGGTGTTAAGTGTTCCTGAATGGTCCAGTCTCAGTCCTAACTTGTGAAAAATTCACTTGTGTGAAAATCAGAGCCAAGGTTTGAATATTTCTAACCATCAATGATTCCCAACCAAATTTACTAAGCTTGAGCAATTTTTACAAAAACAATGGATATTTGTTGCCTTAAGACTTGTTGGTGACTTATTCAAAATTATTCAAAGCTGTAATGGCTGCTAAAGGTGCTTCCACCAAGTGTTAAAGTGAAGATTCGCCCATTTTTAATGGTACATTGTTTTTGTGCATCTCTTAGTGATGTTCTATCGATTCCCTGGGTCATAGACTTTTACTAGCGACTATATATTACTACCGTCTGATTAGCATGCTTTTGGAAGTAGGATTATGAAGAGTCAGATGCACAATCTGAAGCCTTACTGAGAGGCATGCTAGCTCCTCTTTATCTTTGTCTGCTGTTTCATAAATTATTTTATGGAGGGAAAAAATATATTTTTTGTAACTTGTTTTGTGTAACTTGTCACACAAAATGTCAACTGTGATGAATGTATAGCTGATTTGTCTTTCTGTTGTCCAGTGGTACTGAGCACTCTCCGACAGTTCAGCACTAGCACATCCATCCTTACTGACCCCACCCTTCTGCCTGAGGAAGCCACCCAGGCTGTCACCAACACCCACAGTCACTTTGCAGACTCCTAGCCGCACCTCCAGGGGAGGGGAAGAGTGATTCAGATTGAGTGCATGGTCATAGTACCCTCTAGTACAGCACTTCACAGAGGGTCTCTACCACAAAGTACTCTAACCTCTCCAGATTGAAAAAGACCTTGAAACTACAGAATGGAAAAGTACCAGCACTAGTTTGCCGTAAAGGTAATCCAAAGAAGTTACTCTGTCTTCCACCCTATCCATTACCATTTAGAACAGGACATGCAGTTTGTGGTCTTTGTATACGTGACCTCATCCAGCTTACTGACCTCTCATTCCTACACATCGACTGGGCTTTGCGGTCAACAACCCAAGCTCGGTGCATTACTTTGGATGATCAATACACACCACACACAGAACAACATTTGCAGCATATTATGAACCCAGCAATAACATTGCTCTTTGTTAATGTAACTCGCCACACTGTTGCTGGTGGACTCCCAATTAGTTTTAAGGCTTGCAGTGCCTTCAGAAAGTATTCACACCCCTTGACCTTTTCCACATTTTGTTGTGTTACAGCCTGAATTTAAAATAGATTAAATGTAGTTTTTTTTTGTCACTGGCCTACGCACAGTACCCCATAATGTCAAAGTGGAATATATATATATATATATATATATATTGTTTTAAATAACATTACAAATTAATTCAAAATGAAAAGCTAAAATGTCTACAGTCAATAAGTATTCAATCATTTTGTTATGGCAAGTCTAAATATATTCAGAAGTAAATATTTGCACATAAGTTGTATTGACTCACTCTGTGTGCAATAATAGTGTTTAACAGGACTAACTCATCTCTGTACCCCACACATACAATTATCTGTATGGTCCCTCAATCAAACAGTGAGTTTCAAACACAGATTCAACCAGAAAGATCAGGGAGGTTTTCCAATGGCTTGCAAAGAAGGGCACCTATTGGTATATTTGTAAAAAAAAAAAATAGGCGTTCTTCCTAATTCAGTAGCCAGAGAGGAACGAAACCAACCTCTCATGGTTACAGAGTTTAATGGCTGGGATAGGAGAGAACTGAGGATGGATCAACAACATTGTAGTTACTCCACAATACTAACGTAATTAGAGCGAAAAGAAGGAAGCCTGTACAGAATTGTATTTTCTTCTCCAAAACAGGCATTCTGTTTGCAACACGGCACTAAAGTAATACTGTAAAAAATTATGCAAAGCAATTCACTTTTTGTCCTGAATACAATGTGTTATGTTTGGGGGAAATCCAATTCAACACATTACAGAGTATCACTCTCTCTATATTTGCAAGCATAGTGGCTGCATCATGTTATGGGTATTGTTAGGTTCTGAACAAAGAGTAAAAACTCAAACGGACAACTAGGAAAAGCTCAAACCAAGTTATTCCCCCACTGGGTGAAACAGCTGCAAAGGCAAAAGACGTGTTTACACAAGCACATATATTTATACCCTTCTACTAGGCTGAGTCAACTCCTTGCACATCTAAACAGCCAATACATCTCTTTTGCAAGTCCGGACTTAATTGGTTCCTCTCACTGGTGTGGTCATGGCCCCGCCTCCTGCTAGAACCTTCATGGGCATGGAAGTATAATGTTTGTAACATGACTGTTCCTTGTCACTTCATCTGACCCGACCTCGGGACAAATTCCTCACTCCTCCCTACTCCACGGCTGCCCTACCTTATCAGTGACTGAAACCAGACTGTTGCAGTTTGCTTCTCTCTTTAGGAGCCATGAGATTTAACAATACCATGTTTTGAGAATGTAAACTTTCTGCACTCCCCCTTCCTCACTCAGTAACTTTCCATACACCTAGTTCTTACACTCTCTATAGACCCAAACGTATGCATTCCTTATACATGTAAAGTAATCAATATGTTCTAGTATGGTAACATGAATAAGTATATTTCAAACTAGAATCCAACATTATGCTTGTAATCGTTAAGGACTGGGGAGTTTTTCAGGTTAAAAAAGAAACGGAATGTAGCTAAGCACAGGCAAAATCCTAGAGGAAAACATGGTTCAGTCTGCTTTCCACCAGACACCGGGAGATGAATTTACCTTTCAGCAGGACAATAACCTAAAACACAAGACCAAATCTACACTGGAGTTGCTTACCAAGAAGACGGTGAATGTTTCTGAGAGGCAGAGTTACAGTTTTGACTTAAATCTACTTGAAATCTATGGAAAGACCTGAAAATGGTTGTTTAGCAATGATCCACAACCAAATTGACAGAGCTTGAAGAATTTTGAATCAAATGTTGCACAAACCAGGTGTGGAAAGCTCAGAGATTTACCCTGAAAGACGCGCAACTATAATTGCTGCCAAAGGTCCTTCTACAAAGTTTTGACTCGGGTGTGAATACTTACAGAAATATCTCATTTACATATTTTATTTTCAATAAATTTGCAAACATTTCTAAAAACATGTTTTCACTTTGTCACTATGAGGTATTGTGTGTAGATGGGTGAGAGAAAAAAATAGATTGAATCCATTTTGAATTCAGGCTTTAACACACCAAAGAAAAATGGAGTAAGTATGAATACTTTCTGAAGGCACTGGACTTTGGCAGGTAAATAACATGGTGTTGAACCTGAGGTGTTTTACCGTGCTTGCTCGTTTTATTTGGTATTTTTGTTTTTATTGAGCTCTTATTGTTATTTTAAGGTATGAAACAAAGAAAACGGCATATGATTTGTCATAAAAGGGAAATATCTCTTGAATGAGTTGTAGCGTCCTGAGATTCTGTTGGTTCTGTTGTTGTTTTCTCTGTTGTATGACGGTGAGTGTGGATACATTGAGTGTTATCAAAAAGGCTATAAAAAGGCTTAGCACTGATTGGCAGTATGCTTTGAGTACTCTGAAAGCCTTCAGTAACTACTTACTACTGTTTCTTCATCATAATTCGACTCATGTGCCTTTGCATCTGGTGGGGTCTCAAACTCATGCACAGTTGTCTTCCGTGAAGTGAAGTGACCTAGTTTTTTGTTGCCAGACGTTCTGGGTATTCTACCCTTTTCTTGGGGGGTTGGACTGTTCAAATAATACCAGAAGTCTTTAATATCCTCAGTGATGTTAAGCCAAAGTCTATCCATGGAAAAAGGTTCACTTTTCACTCAAGGAAAATTCAGTCTTTACTAATGGACCCTGGGTGGTTCCTGGACAAGGCCATGGACAGGTGTGAAGCACTTTGAGCACATTTAACCTTACACGCTGCAGCCTACCATTTCATTGTCTTTTAAACAAACATTGTGCTATAGGAGCATTCAAACATTATGTGGTGAATGTTGCTTTTTTCTTATTGTTCTCTCAGGGATGCGCTGGTGAGCTTTTTATGCTGCTCCCTATAACCAAACAAACACAATCAGGATATTTTATGATGAAGAAAGCCTCAGCCATACTGTAAGCATACAGGTTACATACATAGCATATGTATGATGTTATTTTTTTGTTTCTTATAATCAAGCCATCCTTATGTCTACGGTATGCTTATGACAGCGTTATGCTAGCCTGTCAAAGGTACGTAGCTCTTCTCATAGTTCAGATCGTATTTGTCTAAGATACAGTTAAACATTATAGGTTATATTGCAAAAGTAGAAACTTTAATTTCACATCTCTCCTTTATTAGTCTCAGAAACCCTGACCTACATTGGTACATTGTGGGAGGCATTTAGAGAAACTACTCCTTTATTAGCAATGCACCTCAGAACAGCAAATACATGAATGTACTTTATTATTGTAACTCCTGACTGTTGCAGAGTGATATTTAGTATTTGTTTTTTGTTGTATTTATTATTTTGATGCACAATGGAATTTGCTTGGAATTATATCACATTTAGCACTATTGGTTTTGTATTTCCTGAATGTATGTTATTTTTTTTAGAGGCTATATGGGCTTTATGAGAGTCCTTAATACATCTCAATAACTGTGATCACCTAAATGTTTGCACTCTTTGCTACTCTACGAGTGGAGTACTCTTTATCCTATGACTGGGGACTGTATTATTGTTACTGATTCTGAGCCCCATGTACAGTATTGGCCACATGAGACAGCATTTCTGTGGGCTAATCACAACTAACATTAATCTAGTGTCATTCAGATCAAAGGTTTTATTTCTGTTCCATTCAAAGGGAATTGGAACTATGCAAAGACTCCAAAAGAACAAGAGCAGATGGATGTCATTAAAAATGTGTTTGCCAAGCAGTTACTATGTGGTGGGGAAAGTTTCCAATATTATTTTGTCGAGAATCATGACCTGGTTTAAGTTATAAAACAAGGATTAAGTATTTTGTTTAAGGGGATGTTTCATTTATGAGATTACTTTTTGGAAGTATTTCTATGTTTGTTCCCCCTGAGATACAGTAAGTGTTGTAAATATTCTCTTTCTTGGTCTACAAAGTAAAGACATTTTTTCCCCCAGCATGATTTCTGTGTTTTTGTACTGTGTTTAGGTCACATCAATATCCTCCTTTCTTGCATTCCCGAGTGCATATGTTACAAGTCTAGGAAGTATGACAACAGTACAGTTTTCTGCTCTTTGACAGTTTATCTCATGTTCAAGACATTGACATTTTTTTCTGAATAGTACTTTTATTCCATGTTAACGGATTTGTATCAGGTATAACACCACATTTACATTTAACCATTTATTTTGAAAAGGTTTCCAATGATGGCTAATATTCTTCTATGACTATCAACTGATAACAATGATACTTTAATCCAAGAATTGTCTGTAACTAACTGTACAGTGAAAATCTCACTTAAAAGTTCATATTCTGTTAACTCATACCCAAATAATGTCGACTAATCCTATACTTGTATGTGGCCAAAGCATATATTGGAGAACAAACACTTCAAAAACCCCACCTCAAACGTGTATCTCAAACAGACGGTTTCAAAAATGTGCTATTTTAGGATGAGCTGGCCAATCAGTCTACTCTAAATATGTTTTATGCCCGGTATACGCCCACACCATTCTGTTGTTGGGGTATGCCTAGCCCTCAATCATGCCTCTCAGTTCCATAACATTACACACCATGCTGTTGTTGGGGTATGCCTAGCCCTCAATCATGCCTCTCAGTTCCATAACATTACACACCATTCTGTTGTTGGGGTATGCCTAGCCCTCAATCATGCCTCTCAGTTCCATAACATTACACACCATTCTGTTGTTGGGGTATGCCTAGCCCTCAATCATGCCTCTCAGTTCCATAACATTACACACCATTCTGTTGTTGGGGTATGCCTAGCCCTCAATCATGCCTCTCAGTTCCATAACATTACACACCATTCTGTTGTTGGGGTATGCCTAGCCCTCAATCATGCCTCTCAGTTCCATAACATTACACACCATTCTGTTGTTGGGGTATGCCTAGCCCTCAATCATGCCTCTCAGTTCCATAACATTACACACCATTCTGTTGTTGGGGTATGCCTAGCCCTCAATCATGCCTCTCAGTTCCATAACATTACACACCATTCTGTTGTTGGGGTATGCCTAGCCCTCAATCATGCCTCTCAGTTCCATAACATTACACACCATTCTGTTGTTGGGGTATGCCTAGCCCTCAATCATGCCTCTCAGTTCCATAACATTACACACCATTCTGTTGTTGGGGTATGCCTAGCCCTCAATCATGCCTCTCAGTTCCATAACATTACACACCATTCTGTTGTTGGGGTATGCCTAGCCCTCAATCATGCCTCTCAGTTCCATAACATTACACACCATTCCAACACAGGAAAGATGCTTTTTAACATAATTACTTGGGGGGGGGGGGGGGTTTCCTAGAAATCTGGAAACAGCTGATCATGCTAGGTCATATATATATATTTTGCCCTTATTTTAACATGTAAGTTGACTGAGAACACATTCTCATTTACAGTAACAACCTGAGGAAAGAATAATTACATGAGATAGGAGGGAAGATTGAGCCAAATCCCAAGAGAACTACATCACGTTTTGCAAAAATCTAAATAGCCTAATCTTCATGACTGATGTTCAAACTTAGATGTCAAATAGTATCAATGTTCTAGTCTAATGCTTCTAAAAATCTTAGGCATAACCGCGTTCATGGAGCTCTTAACTAGCCTTACACCTCACAGATTAGGGTGGTTTTTATGTTGGTGTAACCTCAAATTTATCATCACCACCCAATCCAACGCGACTGGAAGCTATAGCGAGCCTTGATTGGTCATCGCACCGCAATACAGCCTCAGCTCCCCCACTAAGGTCCAAAGTGATAACAAAAAATCTGAGTGTGGAAAAAATGGTTAGGGTTAGCAGTAGTAATCGGTGAATATATGTTTAATAATGAAAAGACTGAGTAATGTTAAAGAGAAGCTTCGAAATGTTTCAACTTCATATTCATCTCCAGCACCATCCCAACATCAACATATGTGAAAATGGCACATTTCTATGTTTTGTAGTAAAAAAGATAGAGGAAATAAGTGTTTCCAATGACATCATTAAACAATTAGTAGGCAAGTAATTAGTAGGCAATTCCTACTCACAATCGGTCAAAATCAAACGATGCACACTGATTGTCTCACCAGCCTTCACTTTGGCTCTCCCTCCTGTCCAGCTCAGGCGTTCGGCATCGCCGGCCTTCTAGCTGCTGCCGAACCTACTGCTGGCAAATGCAATTCACTCATCAGCCCCGGACTTGTTTCATCATCATTACACACACCTGGTTCCAATCCCCACTCTCTCACTGTATACAGTTGAAGTCGGAAGTTTACATACACCTTAGCCAAGTACATTTAAACTCAGATTTTCACAATTCCTGACATTTAATCCTAGAAAATATTCCCTGTTTTAGGTCAGTTAGGATCACCACTTTATTTTAAGAATGTGAAATGTCAGAATAATAGTAGAGAGAATGATTTCTTTCAGCTTTTATTTCATTCATCACATTTCCAGTGGGTCAGAAGTTTACATACACTCAATAAAAATTTGGTAGCGTTGCCTTTAAATTGTTTAATTTGGGTCAAACGTTTTAGGTAGCCTTCCACAAGCTTCCCACAATAAGTTGGGTGGATTTTGGCCCATTCCTCCTGACAGAGCTGGTGTAACTGAGTCAGGTTTGTAGGCCTCCTTGCTCGCACACGCTTTTTCAGTTCTGCCCACACATTTTCTATAGGATTGAGGTCAGGGCTTTGTGATGGACACACCAATACCTTGACTTTGTTGTCTTTAGGCCATTTTTCCACAACTTTGGAAATATGCTTGGGGTCATTGTCCATTTGGAAGACCCATTTGCGACCAAGTTTTAACTTCCTGGCTGATGTCTTGAGATGTTGCTTCAATATAGCCACATAATTTTCCTTCCTCACAATGCCATCTATTTTGTGAAGCGCACCAGTCCCTCCTGCAGCAAAGCACCGCCACAACATGAGGCTGCTGCCACCCCCGTGCTTCACAGTTGGGATGGTGGTCTTCGGCTTGCAAGCCTCCCCCTTTTTCCTCCAAACATAACGATGGTCATTATGGCCAAACAGTTCTATTTTTGTTTCATCACACCAGAGGACATTTTTCCAAAAAGTACCACCTTTGTCCCCATGTGCAGTTGCAAACTGTAGTCTTTTTTACAGTGGTTTTGGAGCAGTGGCTTCTTCCTTGCTGAGCGGCCTTTCAGGTTATGTCGATATAGGACTCGTTTTACTGTGGATATAGATACTTTTGTACCTGTTTCCTCCAGCATCTTCTCAAGGTCCTTTACTGTTGTTCTGGGATTGATTTGCACTTTTCGCACCAAAGTACATTCATCTCTAGGAGACAGAACGCGTCTCCTTCCTGAGCGGTATGATGTCTGCGTGGTCCCATGGTGTTTATACTTGCGTACTATTGTTTGTACAGATGAACATGGTACCTTCAGGCATTTGTAAATTGCTCCCAAGGATGAACCAGACTTGTGGAGGTCTTTTTTTTCTGAGGGCTACCTAAGTATGATTCTCAATCAGAGACAACTAACGACACCTGCCTCTGATTGAGAACCATACCAGGCCAAACTCAAAACACAACATAGAAAAACGAACATAGACAACCCACCCAACTCACGACCTGACCATACTAAAACAAAGACATAACAAAATAACTAAGGTCAGAACATGACACTTGTAGAGTTGGTTGAGTGCGGTTTTAGTGCCAGCATCGGTCTGTGCTGGTAAATAGACGGCTACGAATAATATAGATGAGAACTCTCTTGGTAGATAGTGTGGTCTTCAGCTTATCATAAGGTACTCTACCTCAGGCGAGCAATACCTAGAGAGTTCTTTAATATTAGACATTGCGCACCAGTTGTTTCCAGACGTAGCATCACTGTTCTGCTGGTGCACATGTCGTCGTTCAGCCACGACTCGGTGAAACATAAGATATTACAGTTCTTAATGTCCCGTTGGTAGGATAATCGTAATCGTAGGTCATCAATTTTATTTTCCAATGATTGCATGTTAGCAAGTAGATCGGAAGGCAATAAAAGTTTACTCGCTCCCCTACGGATTCTTAGAATGCAGCCCAATCTGCGTCCTCTTTTCCTCTGTCTTTTCTTCACGCAAATGACGGGGATCTGGGCCTGTTCCCAGGAGAGCAGTATATCCTTCTCATCGGACTCTTTAAAGGAAAAAGCTTCTTCCAGTTCGTGGTGAGTATGTAAAACATCAGCCATCCTCTTCGGCGCCATCTTGGAGGTGGATGCCTCTGAGGTTGGAGTACGGACTATTCTCTCCCAACGCACTGGATTGCCGCCTAAACTCCATCCATGCGCCTTCTACTCACGGAAGCTGTCTCCAGCAGAGCGGAATTACGACGTGGGGGATCATGAGTTGTTGGCTATCAAGAAGGTGCTGAAAGCATGGCGGCACTGGCTGGAGGGTGCTAAACACCCATTCCTTGTCTGGACGGACAACAGGAACTTACATTCGAGCAGCCAAGAGGCTGAACCCGCGTCAGGCCAGGTGGGCCCTATTCTTTGCCAAGTTTGACTTTACCCTCTCCGACTGGCCGGGATCAAAGAACGTTAAGGCCGATGCGTTGTCCCGGGTGCATGACACAGAGGATCAGAGGGATAAAGTGATACCCATTATTCCCTTGTCTCGCAGCATTGTGGCTCGTGTCGTGTGAAATGTGGACGCGGACATCCGTCGAGCCCTGCGACAGAAGCCCTCACCTGCCCACTGTCCCGAGGGGTATATCTACGTGCCCTCTGATGTGCGGGATCGTCTCCTCACCTGGGCACACACAACACCAGTGTCGGGGCATCCGGGTATAGCCCGTACTATCGACTGTCTCTCCGCCAAGTACTGGTGGCCCAACTTGGCCCGGGACATCCTGGTTTACGTCTCTTCCTGCTCCACCTTTGCACAGAGAAAGACACCTAGACACCTCCCCTATGACTAACTCCACCCGCTATTTCCTGAGTACTTTATATTTTCCACGTTGGGTTTGCCCTTTGCCTTTTTGTTTATGAAGATATATTTTGTGCAGAACAGCGTTTGGGTTTCGTCCCGCTTTGATCTGTGGTGCTTAAATCAACTCAGTAGTTCTACACCTGTGACTGCCTTCTGCCTACTCTTCTCTACACCAGTGACACCGATGATGCCATTGGAAACACTTATCTTTATCTTTGATTGCACCAGCCAATAATACATCACAATAAATAGTCAATAAAATGCCAAGACACACCGACACTAAAGCAGGACATCAACATGAATGTAAACTAGGTGTTCATGTAATGCCTCATTGCATCTGGGTAAGAAACGACGAAACATCCTGGGTAAAATAAATCGTACTGCGATGCTCCAGCAGATGCTGTGGAAGGGGTGGCTTGTGTTTGCCTCTATGTTACCACGACCTCACCATACTCTTGACAGTAACAATGCCGTCATGCCATAACGACTATGTGCAGAAGATACAGAACATAACAGCCAATGCAGGAATTAGCATTAGCTTTGCATCGGCAAGGTGATGAATGCAGAGCCTTAACATGCACATGCTCCCATAAAACCATATCGACAGCCATGCCATAGTGCAAAACTGTGCGCAGATAATGAAGCAAAGATGTCAGCTAACACCTGAATGTGTGAGCATTCACCATAGCACAACAATTGCAGCATGAAACACATGAAGAATTAGTATGTAAGACCTGAAGGTAAAATGCAAGCAGAATAATTAATAAGAGCTAAAACATGACTAGGATGAAGTGATCACTACAATAGCATACAATACAATAGCATATTATAGAATAGATAGGTGCAAGATAGGTAGTCCCTCCCTGTCAGTCTATGTCAAGTGCATGGTGCATGATAGAAGCATAGCTATAAATCAGCTTAACCTACTGCTGATAATGATGAAGTAAATATAACTACATTACTGAAATGACACCATAAAATGTATGTAAATAGGTGACTCATTGCAACAGCACTAATGAGCTTGCAAAAACTTTGGTTTCTCAGAGCAGAAAGCACTAATCCAGACCAATCTGCACTTAAAGTGAATGCATTTGACCATAAATCAGACCATAAGTTTCTCCAGAGATGTTTGATCAGGTTCAAGTCTGGGCTCTGGCTAAGCAACTCAAAGACATTCAGAGACTTGTCCCGGGGCCCCCCCTGCATTGTCTTGGTTGTGTGCTTAGGGTTCCCCCTGTTGGTAGGGGAACCTTCGCCCCAGTCCTGAGGTCCTGAGCGCTCTGGAGCAGGTTTTCATCAAGGATCTCTCTGTACTTTGCTTTGTTCATATTTCCCTTGATTCTGACTAGTCCCTTCCTCTAAAAATAAATCCCCATAGCCTGATGCTGCCACCACCATGCTTCACCCTAGGGATGGTGCCAGGTTTCCTCCAGACGTGACGCTTGGCATTCAGGACAAATAGTTAAATCTTGGTTTCATCAGATCAGAGAATCTTGTTTCTCATGGTCTAAGAGTCTTTAGGTGCCTTTTGGCAAACTCCAAACGGGCTGTCATGTGCCTTTTACTGAAGAGTGGCTTCCGTCTGGCCACTCTATCATAAATGCCTGATTGGTGGAGTGCTGCAGAGATGGTTGTCCTTCTGGAAGTTTCTCCCATCTCCACAGAGGAACTCTAGAGCTCTGTCAGAGTGACCATCGGGTTCTTGGTCACCTCCCTGACCAAGGCCCTTCTCCCCTGATTGCTCAGTTTAGCCAGGCGGCCAGCTCTAGGAAGAGTCTTAGTGGTTCCAAACTTCTTCCATTTAAGAATGATGGAGGCCACTGTGTTCTTGGAGAACTTCAATGTTGCAGACTTTTTTGTACCTATCGCCAGATCTGTGCCTCGACACAATCCTGTCTCGGAGCTCTACAAACAATTCCTTCGACCTCATTGCTTGATTTTTTTTGTCAACTGTGGGACCTTATACAGACAGGTGTGTACCTTTCTGAATCATGTCCAATCATGTCCTATCAATTGAATTTACCACAGGTGGACTCAAATCAAGTTGTAGAAACGATTGTCTCACAGTAAAGGGTCTGAATACTTAAGGAAATAAGATGTCCGTTTTATTTTTAATAAATTTGCAACCTGTTTTCACTTTGTCGTTATGGGGTATTGTGTGTAGATTGATAAGGAAAAAAATATATTTGATCAATTTTGGAATAAGTCTGTAATGTAACAAAATGTGGAAGAAGTTCAGGGGTCTGAATATTTCCCGAATCCACTGTATATCAATATTTGCTCATAAAGGTGTTTCCACCTCCATTTTTTGCATAATTCATTTTACAGACACAAAAAGATCAGACCATGTCGAAAAAACAAATGATCAGTTGGCATTTATAACATTTTACAAAAACGTCCTGTTTCCATCACAGCTGTCATGTTTTTTTTTATATGCAATGACTTTACTCACGTAAAAAATGTAGATTGAAATATAGTTTATGTCATGGAAAGAGCAAGTGTATGAGTGACTATTTACCAGTGGTGCCCTACATTTTTGTTTGTTTTGGGGATGTCTGTAGAGACGTGGGACGGTTTTAAAATTGTATTTTTTTCCGGCATCTCGCAAACACATTGTAAGCAGTGTTTGACTCTCTAGTTGCCTACTTGAGCCGACTGCTAGCTGGGGTAGTTCATTTCACTTCTCAGGCCCTCTGTCTGTGCCGCGACAGGGCTGGGTTAGCCGTTTGAGAGAGTGGCGATAGTATGTTAAAAAAGTCAAATCCTGGGACGCAGGCAAACCACTGTTCTTGATTCCACTCTTTCACAAAGAGGCAGGTGCAATATTTAGACCAGGGCTGTTCCTGGAGAGCTGCTGTCCTGTTGGTTTTCACTCCAACCCTAATCAAGCCTACCTGATTCTAATAATTAGCTGGTTGATTAGCTGAATCAGGTTAGTTACATCTGGGGTTGGAGTGAAAACCTACAGGAAGGAAGCTCTCCAGGAACAGGGTTGGAGAGCCCAATTTATGTTGACCCGTAATTGATTTTCTTTGAGTACAAAATATATATATTTTTTAAATCGGATGAGAAACAATTACTGAGGTCCGAACCTCAGTGTCCTTGTATGTAGTTACGGCCATGTTAGACACCTAGTTGTTAAGCATAGGGAAGGGGTTTACAAACATCTCCTCGAGACCCCAAGCCGTTACATGCATTTGAACTATTCCACAGCTAGCACACCTGATTCAACTTGTCAAGTAATCATCAAGCCCTTGAGTATGTGAATCAGATGAGCTAGTTCTGGGCTACAACAAAACTGAAATGTCTGAGGATTCCTGAGGAGATTTGAAAGCCACTGGCCTAGGGCCTACATTTTCCCAAAAATGTGTATTATTCTGTAATGGAGAAAGCCCCAGAGGTAGCCTGGGGACCACCAGTCTGTTTGGTATAACAAGGAGTGACATGTATGGCACAAACATGTTTGGTATGGCAAGGCGTTAACATGATAGCGTGAATAGATCTGGGACCAGGCAAACAGAGGAACAATTGTGTGACCTGCGTACTTTTGGTAGTGAGACAAAATAAATTGTGCCGCTTGTAGCCTATTGTAGGCTTACTTCATATACTAGTGACAATTATGTCTCATTGTTGCTAAAAAGTGGTGTGCTAATTATTTTTCAGAACAACGAGGATCCTCTTCAGAAACCAAAGCTGCAGTAGATGGTCCATTGTCATTGTGACTGTTGATGGGCTTCCTCTTTATGATGATGGACCTCAATGTCCCACCACCAGATAGAGTGCTCAAACTGTGACGCATGAATCACAGACTGGCACTGGAACACCTCTGCCACACCACCACAGTCCACTGTGGATGTTTTCAAGTGCTCCCTGAATGACAGCATGCAGAACATTCCGTCCTCTATCCCACCTCCACACCGTAACTTCCTCATGTATAAACACTGCAAGACATTCCCCCGCCTGCTGTCTCCGACACCCTGTGAGGATAATCGCTTTCTCCTGCTGCCCAATAAATCCACAGCCATCCAGGTGGACAGCAGGATTCCACTATGGAGCACTTGTGGGAAGAGGGTGTACTTTCAGGGTAAAAGGGGGAAACTGTTGTTCTTAGTAGGCAAGTCATCAGACAGAATACAGGGATTCCCGCTGCAGCAGCTACTGACGTATGAGAACAGGCAGTTTGGGGACATCCTGCAGTGGGATTTTGAGGAGTTTTTTTCAACCTGACCTGAGGTTTATTTCCTGAACTGGTTCAGCCTAGAGTGCCTGCGGGCCCATGTGTTCTAAGGGGACAATGACGTTTTTGTTCACACCAGCAATCTGCTGGAACATTAAGGACCACAAGTCCTCTGATCAATTGTTCGCTGGTGATATTATTCCAAGAGCCTATCCAATCCGGCACAACCAATGGATTTCTATTTCTTTTACCTTTATTTAACGAGGCAACAAATTCTTATTTTCAATGATGGCCTAGGAACAGTGGGTTAACTGCCTGTTCAGGGGCAGAACGACAGATTTGTCAGCTCGGGGATTGCAACCTTCCGGTTACTAGTCCAACGCTCTTAACCACTAGGCTACCCTGCCGTCCCGGATGTACTTCATACCAGTGGAGATGTACCCTAACAAGCCAGATCCTCCATACGCTGGCGGTGGGGGCTACCTGATGTCACGTCAGACAGTGATGAGCCTGGGAGTGGCAGCGTCCTGCAATGATTTCTTCCTCATTGATGATGTCTTTGTGGGCATGTGCGTCAGCCTGACGCACGCATCAGATCAGCACAGAGGGTTAAAGAGCCATTTAAGAGTACAGAGGTATTGATGGTACATTTTAAAAACAGGTCAAATGATTGAGGTAATGATGTGAAACAAAACAGGTCTATTGTGTTCTAAGGGGGGGGATGTCAAGAGCTGTGGTGTAAAATTATTACACACTGCAGAGGCAAAAAAAACATATTACTTAATAAATTGTTTTTAAAGGGAACAGTGATTAAAACTTCACCATAGCTGTAATCTGTGTAATGTATATTTAAACGTGATGTCATAACACTAGCTGAAACCATGAAGTGCTTACAGTAGAAGTGGTCATTTCCAAGGCATACAATCAAAGAAACTGTATTGCTTAGTAGAGAGTACTCAGGAAGTAATTGTGTACAGAAAATATTTGGAGAGAGAACTTTAAAAAAAATACTGTAATATAAAATTTGTTTGAAGGGTAATTTCACGAGCTCCTGCAACTGTTATGAAACAAACTTAAAATGTATCCATAAATGTAATTTATTTTTGTACAGATATTCAACATTCAAAAAGTTAGGTACAGAAATTCATGAGCATCATACCATCTGTTTACAATATTTTATCCTTAAATTATAATTTAATTATGCATTGTTCTTGTAAAGGCCATTTAAAAAGGAACCAAGGATTTTAAACAGAGGAGAGGAATAAAGTGTGTGCAGTGCTTTAGGTTTGTTTAGCGGCTTCAACCTTGACCACCATCCCACACGGCCGAGGTAGTCTTTTTTTTCAAACTAAAAGTCAAACGCTGTTGTTTCACTGCTCCAACTCTGCCAGGCAACGCCCCTCTCCATGCCTTTCCACCACACAATTATCACAGACAGATTGACAAGGCAACTTTCTTTTTTTTTTAAGTACAAAGTATGTCCAAGTGTAAAAAAATAAACTATAGCCTCATCTTTTGCACACACTGAAGAAGGTCGCAACACAAACAGTGGATTTTTAAAACAATTCCCAATGAAAACCTTATATCACAATACGTCAGCATTTCTGCCCCTTTTGCTAGTCAATGACGTGTGGGTGCGGATAATTAAGTTGATCGTTTTGAGACAATATCCTCCCAATTATAGCACTTAGGGGCTTGTGCAATAAATACTTTCTGCACAAACAAACACATGCACACACCCATACAGTAGAGATCTCCATGTGCACTTGCACACCTCAGAATTTGGTTTATGTGCAAAAGTTGAGATTGTGCCAAAGATGGTTCTCGAAGGCTTTAGATTAGAAGGTCTGGTCGTCGTTACAGGAGTCAGTCCAGTGGCCAAAGGCCTCACAGATGTCACAATAAGCCCTCTCCTCATCCTTACTGCCGTGGTAGGCAGTGTGGGGTGGGGAGTCCGGCATCTGCATCTGAGTGGGACAGTCTTCTGTATCATGGAGGTCGAAGCAGTCACAGATGTCACAGAAGAGCCTTGGTGGGACCTTCTTTTTGGAGGGACCTTCATTAAAACCGCTGAGGAGAGGGTGGGAAACATACAGGGTCAGGGTGTGAGTATGTACAGAAGACTAGACAAATGGGCAAACTAGGACTATGATGAATTGTTAAAATAGAAATACCGCTTTATGCTCTGAGCTAACTTAATGAAATTAACAACAAATGAAAAAGTATGAGGTTAGTGTGGGCTTGAACTTGTCTGACTCAGGGTCAGTGTTTAAAAGCATGGGAGAAGGCTGACCCGTCATAGTTATCAAGCTCGCTTGCATTATTCCCATTAAGGGAAGCCTCCGCCATCTTCTCCAGCTTGCCCTTAAGGTCTTCATTCTTCTTCTGCAGGTCCACGATAACCGAGTTCAGGAACTCAATCTGCCGCAGACAAAAAGGGAAATCACGGACAGTAACAGAGTTCTTTATGCTCATACGGCACAGACTTCAGTTAAAACGTAAATGTAGCAAACTTAGAACTTTGGAAAATGGAACACAAACAACAGGTCATCCAACAGCATCCACATCTCATTGAGTGCTAAAATCACACAAGCTGTTAATATATTCACCCCTTTCCCCAACCCACCCTGCTACAAGAATAACAGTGCCCCATCACCTTCACCAACGTGCTTGTCCAGTTTCTAAGTTATGAAAACAAACCCCACATCCTGGCATGAGCAAGAGTAAAGAGGGCAACACTGAACAGTAAAACTCTGAATCGTCCACCAATGAGAAATTGTGGCATCCAGGCATGCCAATTTGCTGGAAATCATAACTCTGGTACATTTCCTTTATGAATAGGATATGGTGTTCATTTATTTTTTAAAGCTAATTGTAAATACATCCTTATGGTAAATGATGTCAGAGAGAAGGCCTAATTCCTCCTTGGGAGACGACCAGACATGTAAACCAACAGGAACTTTTAGGAATTATTTTCCAGAACACACAACAGCACAGATGGAACGAGAACCGTGGGGAAATCTACAGACAAATAGACATGCATGAGTGGAGCTGATGAATAACAGTAACAAACCGCTGCCTGATTTTCGGGTAGCATGGCCAACATCAGTGACAGAGGAGGAGGTAAATGAGAAAGAGAGGGAGGAGACAAAACAGATCAAAATTAGGACCCACCTAAAGCCAGACAAAACAGACTCAAGTCATCACTGACAGAGAAAATAGTAGGCAAGCAGTTCAGCTAGACATCACAGTATGTAAAGGGATGCCGATCTATGTATAAAAGCCTGTTAGATTATAAAAAACATTTATTGATCTGCCAGTATATTCATTTAGAGACTTCAGTCAACGGTTTGATGTTAACTTTCATGTGTCCTATCAATTATCATTTGATTATTCACCATGACAACCAATTGTTAGTATAAAAACTGAACTTATTTCTCAGTCCAGTTGGCTTTTGTGGAGATCAGACCCTTTTTTATTTGCAGGGATATTTGTGCATTTTTGACCAAATACCACATGTATACTCTGTTTCATCATTAAACTCCTAGACTGGCTTCTGTGTCTGTAATCACTCTTTGACCAGAGTGCAGTCCGGTGGAGGAGATGAACGTCCACGACGGCAGATACAGCAGCCTAAACAGTCAACCACCCACACACTCGAACAACCACTCCAAGTAGGCATGCCCACCGAGGTGAGGGTATTCTAACTGGTGAGCCCTCCCCCACAGGACAGCTTCAGGCAAGCCACACCCCCAAAGAAGAAGATCTCAAGGAGGATTCTGATGAAGAGGATCATCACCAACCTCAACAAAGCGAACTGTTGAGCCCAGGCCAGCCACAACAAGGTACGGCATTACAATCCCAGCCCCTCCAAGGAAGGGGGTCGCCAGCCCCCAGTCAACAAAGCAGTAATGGCGACAACAGTGATCACTCATATATTCAAATTCATCTTAAGAAGACAGCACTTGAAGAACTGGGACACCAGTTAGCTTAAGAGAGAGAGGCAGTGCGATTTAATTCCGAAAAAGAGATGGAGAGACTCAAACTCACCATGGAGAGAAGATACCAGGAGATGCAGCTGAAGAGTGGAGAAAGACAATGGAGGGAGCAGCAACTCCTTCGCCAGGCCCAGAACAAGCTGAAGGCGGCGACGCGGCTTCTTCAGCTCCTGAAAAATTCATGTGAAGGGCACTCCGGATGGCCCCAGACCATCCACCCGCTCATACCAGAGCAACCTCCAGCATAATCCCATGTCATGACACCAACCAAGGACTTACCTCAGGTCCAGGTGTCCACAACCATGGTCTAGTCAACCAGAGCGATGCCTCCTCCTTGCTGCTAGGCCCAGACCGTTGGATTGATCCACCTCTATTGTCTAATCAGCCAGCCCAGCTCTCGGCATCAACTGCTGAGCATGCCAGCACCATGTCTGCTCTTATCCTCCAAACGGTCTTGGGACAGCGCCACCACACAGGCACAATCCATGCCAGCAGCCAACACCTGCGGTGCCTTAGGCACCTGTGACTCCAGGCCCAAGCCTAATGGACCTAGTTGCAGCCTCCTCCTTTGGGATCCCAAAGCCAAAGCTCCCACACTTGAGCAGCGGTCGTGAGCGTGACTTCGCCCTACTGAGGAAGGGCGTGGACAACCTGCTTGGCCCCCATCCTCATCTGACAGAGCATTACAAGTACCAAGTTCTGCTGGAGCACCTCAGGCTTCCAAGTGCTTACAAACTGTCCCACTCATGTATGAATGATTCAAATCCTTACTCCACTGCCCTGAGCGCACTTCAGGACAAGTATGGACAGCCAAGGCAGTTGTGCAGAGCGAGCTTGAAGCCATCCTGAATGCGCCACCTATCAAGATGGGAGATGCTACAGCATTTGATGAATTCGCTCTCTCATGAGTATGCTCCAGACACTCAGACTAGAGTGCCAACGGATTCGAGCTGATGTGCGGCTCATATGTGGATTGCCGACTCACCAAGCTGCCAAGAGCCTACATAGACGGTTTTATGGAGTATTGCATTACAAAAGGCATTCTATAAACCAGTGGAGACTGCTGAGGGGTGGACAACTCATAATAATGGCCGGAATGGAGCAAATGGAATGGGATGTTGTTGATACCTTTCCACTAATTCCGCTCCAGCCATTACCATGTCCTCCCCAATTAAGGGGCCACCAATCTCCTGTGATACAAACAGGGGTCGATAGAACTTACAGCCTACCTGACCTGACTGTCTGTTTACAAGTCAAGTCTCGGGACAAGCGGATTGCCAGTCAAGCCGTTGAGTTGTACCAGAAAGAGGACAAGGGCGCTATAGAACAGAGCCCGTCTTCCCACAACAAGAACGAGTCTACCACCGTCCTCTACAACACAGACCAGACTACTGAACTTTGAATTTTCAACAAAGTCCGAGAAGTCCTCAGCTCCACAGGAAGGAAAGGCATCTAAGGGCAAAGAAGCCTAAACCGTACTGCCCTTTTTGAAAGAACCAAGAACACTACCTCAGTTATTGTGAGGAGTTTAAGCTCCTCTCCAAATACCAAATAGCTCAGTGGGTCAAGGATAAAGACCAGTGCTGGCAGTGTGGGAGAGGACACCAGCCAGATTCCTGCACCCTAAAGAAGCCATGCAACGTCTGAAAAGAGCAACACCTGACTGTCCATCATGACCTCGCTGAAGAAGACGATAAGAGCTTCCTGATGGTCAGCACACCTCCGACCACAATCTACCTGGACCGCCCAAATCACTCTGGCAGTGTGATGCTAAAGGTGGTGAAAGTCCGGCTCTACAATGATAACAGATCGCTCAAAACCTATGCAGTCATAGATTATGGCTCAGAGTGTACCATTCCCGCTGCTGTTCAGCAAATGGCGTTGCCGAAGAAAGCAGAGTCCCTGATGCTTAGGACTGTACATCAAGAGGTGGTGCAGTGAAAAGGCAACTCGGTCACTTTGAAGCTCTCACCAGTGTGCAACCCATCCAAGCAGGTCAGTATCACCAAACCCTTCACTGCTGATGACCTAGGCTTCGCAGAGTACTGCTACCCAGTGGAGGCTTTGCAGTAAGCATTACCAACACCTCTGAGGTCTTCCCTTCAAGACCTTCACCAAGGCCAGTCCCCTGGTCCTGATCGGTTCAGATCACCCTCACTTGCTAACACTGATGGAAATGGTGCGCATGAGCCATCAATGTGGACCTGTTGCAGTCAATACAAGACTTGTTTGGGCACTCCAAGGGCCTTCCAACTTCCCGTCCAATTCCGGCAAGGAACAACAGTGCCTGTTCACTTACACTATCGTTCAGATGGCCTTTTCCTCCATGTGGAGAAGCTGTTGCAGATTGATACTCTGCCTTACCACAATGAAAAGATGGCCTTGACCCGGTCCAAGCAAAATCATGAGGCTTTCCACACCCTTGAGACTGACACCGTATGTGTGACTGTTGCACACTATACCACTCCGCTACTCAGAGTTAAGGACTCTGCACACTTGAAAGCACTCAAGGAGGCAGTCTTGGCTCATCTGAGGAGCACAGAGCAGAATTTAGCCAAGAACCCAGAGCAGGCAAAGAGCTACTGCCAAGAAGTTCAGAAGCTAAAAACTGCAGGCTATGTGATCAAGCTCTTGAAGCGACCACATTAGGACTCCGCTGGCACTGCCCAACAGACACATTGGGGTACAAGTAACGCCCTGTGGTGGAGCCGACGCTCACCATGAGGATCATCTACCATACTCTTGCCAGCCAGTATGGCCCCATGGGATATATCATCCACTTCAAGACGAGAGCAAAGATCCTGGAACAGGAGCTCTGGACGAAGGAGAGGGTATGGGACAACCCCTCTTATCGGCACACCTACTAGACCAGTGGAAGGAGTGGGAACGCAAACTTCTAACCCTGTCAGAGGTTTTCATCCCTAGGTGTTATTTCCCTCAAAACATAGACAGCGCCACAGTAACCACCGACATCCACATCTTCTGCGATGCTTCAGAGAGAGCTACGGCTCTGTGGCCTACCTCCACACTGAGGATGACCAACGACAAGTACAGGTCTCATTCCGCACGGCAAGATCTCGAGTGGCACCAAAGCGCCAAGTCTCAATACCCCGCCTCAATACCCCGCCTGGAGCTCAGTGCTGCCAACTGGAGCCCAACACTAGCTCATCTTCTGCAAAACTGAGGTTACTTTGGAGGTCCGCAGGACCACCCTGTGGTCAGATTCAACAACCTTCCTGAACTGGCTTCAATCGGAATCGTGTCATAAAGTGTTTGTCGGCACCAGAATTACTGAGATTCAAGATCTCACTGATAGCGGTGTCGACATATCTCCACTCCCTAACAACCCAGCAGACGACATTACGAGGGGGAAAACTCTGGCTGAGCTAACCCGTCTCACCACTCAATGCACCGGCCTCAATGTTCTGACCAAAACGGACGCAGATACCTTCCTGATGGCGCTCCGCAGCTTCATTTCCCAACGAGAATAACCCTTTGAGATCCTGTCGGACAATGGGACCAATTTCTGAGGGGTGGACAGAGAGCTGCAAGAGGCCTTCATGGCCCTCGGGCCTGCACTCCAGGAACAGCTGGCTGAACAGAAGGTCACCTTTCGGTTCAACCCCCCGAATGCACTGCATTTCAGAGGCGCCTGGGAGAGGGAAATAAGGTATGTGAAGTATGCTCTTCGTGTAGCAGTTAAAGACAAGTCACAACATGAAGATGTCCTCCTGATGTTCCTTACAGAGGTGGAATGCATTCTGAGCTCCAAGACCCTTGGCTGTTTCAGCAGACGTAGAAGCCTCGATCCAGTCAAACGTAATCTGAACGATGGAACGGCATGAATCTTTGCTCCCACATGCCGTATATGCAGACAGAGACCTTCTTGGATGACACTGTTGGAAGCATAGTTAGGTCCTGGTGGGCCACTTCTGGACCCAAATAATGCGGAACTATTTGCCAAGTCTTCAGCAGAGGCAGAAGTGACGGATTGACACTCCAGACTTGAAGGTTGGACAAGTGGCCATGATAGTGGATCCTCAGCTACCACGAGCTTTGTGGCCCATTGGACGGTTAGTGAAGATGATACCAGGTGCAGATGGAAGGATCCGGTCAAGGTTCGAATCTACCGCATCCTGTAGCCCGATTGGTGGAGCTTCCCACTATGTTAGACGGCGCAGACCTGCTTTCATAGAAAGGAAGATGGGGCGGCTGTATAAAAGCCCATTAGATTTGAATTTAGAATCCTCAAAATGTTATTAGATCTACAAAGACATTTATTGATCTGACAGTATTTCAATTTAGAGACTCCGGTAAACTGAGGTTTCATTTCATGTGTCCTATCAATTATTATTGGATTATTCACCATGGCAACCAATTGTTAGTTTAAAAACTGAATTTATTTCTCAGTTTGGTTGGCTTTTGTGGCGATCAGACCCTTTTCATTTGCAGGGATATTTAATGCGTTTTTGAGTAAATACCACATGTATACTCTGCTTCATCATTAAACTCCTAGACTGGGCTTCTTTGACTAGAGTGCAGTCCGGTATCCATTTACTCCCAGTGACCTATACACACACACATTAGAGCGTACCCGAGTCCATTTTAATCTACACGTTAAGAAATTTTAGTGCACATGATCGTTTTGTGTTAAACTGTTTAGAGGTTTGTGAGGCCCAAAAATAAGGTTTCATTTCACATAACAAATCAATCGTCAGAGGTTCTACAGCAAATTTAAATGAAGCCTATATTGCCAGCCATGGACTTGGCAGACATGGACATCAGTTTCAGCAGAGTTTGAGTAAAATGTGATTGCTTTAGATGTAATTACCATAACACTGCCAATATGAAAGTTGACATGATCATAGTACGCAAAACATCCAGTGCATGACATATGGCAATAGTATGGAAACTAAGTGAATGCACAAATCATCCAAAAATATACATTGGTAAAAAAGCAACTGAATGGCATACCCAAGTTGTGTTTTATATACCAATTTTTGCTAAATTGGGCCATAATAAGTCATGCATACCTGGCTCTCTGAAGTCTCCTTGTCCTCCTTTAATTGGTTCAGAGCTGCATCACCTGAAGGGAAAACATGTATAAGCATTCAGTGACAGTGAAGCTCAATCTGTAGAGTTAAGCTTTGACTGCCCAGTCATACCAGAGGTGCTGGTAAGAGTGTCCTGTCCTCCTGCAAGGCTCTTCTCCAGGCTCTGAACACGCTCCTGCAGCCGCGACTTGTCTTTCTCCAGAGACTGGACAGTAGACTTCAGTGTCTTCGCTGTGGAGCTCTCCCCTCGCAGCACTGAAAACTGCTCAGAGGGAAAAATACAATATTATGTCATACACACTACCTTTCAAAAGTTTGGGGTCACTTAGAAGTGTCCTTGTTTTTGAAAGAAAAGCGCATTTTTTTGTCCATCAAAATGATCAGAAATACAGTGTAGACATTGTTAATGTTGTAAATGACTACTGTAGCTGGAAATGGCAGATTTTTTAATGGAATATCTACATATGCGTACAGCTGCCCATTATCAGCAACCATCACTCCTGTGTTCCAATGGCATGTTGTGTTAGCTAATCCAGGTGTATCATTTTAGAAGGCTAATTGATCATTAGAAAACCCTTTTGCAATTATGTTAGCACAGTTGAAAACTGTTGTCCTGATTAAAGCAGCAATAAAACTGGCCTTCTTTAGACCAGTTGTGTATCTGGAGCATCAACATTTGTGGGTTCGATTACAGGCTCAAAATGGCCAGAAGCAAAGAACTTTCTTCTGAAACTCATCAGTCTATTCTTGTTCTGAGAAATGAAGGCTATTCCATGCACAGAGGTGCAAAGAAAATACAGTATCTCAGACTGGCCAATAAAAAGAAAAGATTAAGATGGGCAAAAGAACTCAGACACTGGACAGAGGAACTCTGCCTAGAAGGCCAGCATCCCGGAGTCACCTCTTCACTGTTGACATTGAGACTGGTGTTTTGCGGGTACTATTTAATGAAGCTGCCAGTTGAGGACTTGTGAGGCGTCTGTTTCTCAAAGTAGACACTAATATACTTGTCCTCTTGCGCAGTTGTGCACTGGGGCCTCCCACTCCTCTTTCTATTCTGGTTAGTTTCAGAAGAAAGTACTTTGTTTCTGGCAATTTTGAGCCTGTAATCAAACCTACAAATGTTGATGCTCCAGATACTCAACTAGTTTAAAGAAGGCCAGCTTTATTGTTTCTTTAAATCAGAACAACAGTTTTCAGCTGTGCTAACATAATTGCAAAAGGGGTTTCTAATGATCAATTAGCCTTATAAAATGATACACTTGGATTAGCTAACACAATGTGCCATTGGAACACAGGAGTGATGGTTGCTGATAATGTGCCTGATAATGCCTATATAGATATTCAATTTTTAAAAATCTGCTGTTTCCAGCTACAATAGTAATTTACAACATTAACAATGTCTTCACTGTATTTCTGATCAACTTGATGTTATTTTAAAAATGGACAATTTTTTTTGCTTTTCTTGACATACAAGGACATTTCTTAGGGACCCCACACTTTTGAACGGTAGTGTACATTATACAATGAATATAGTATACAAATGCTGGGGGAAAAAATTATCCTGAAAAGAGAACTCATTACTACTCCAGATCTAATTAGACTACCCCAATGCTTTTTGGCCTAGAAATAGTGCCAAGAAGCCTGCCATGAGGTTAGGGAATTAAAATGTCTAGAAATAGGGAAGAGCGCCAATTCTTACCTCACTCTTTAGGGTCTCCAGCTCCTGATCCTTCTCGGAGATCAAGGCACTGCTTTTATGGATGGACTTCTGGAGGGAGGCTTTCTCCTCATCTAACTGTTTCTTCAAGGCGGTCTCTCTGTCAAGGACAACACACAATTATTATGAATAGATTTTAACCACTCCAACAAGGACTAGTGGAGCATTGACCATGCATAATCTGTGTTAAATCTAATGTATAATGGAATACCACCGGCAGCCAACATAATGTGACTTTTACCTGCAATGAACTGTGGCCGGTAGTTTAAGTTTGGTAAAGATCCATTTTTATACACAGTATATACAGTGTGGTCTGAAATGGTTGACACCCTTGATAAACCTCTCACTATTAACAATAACAGGGGAGGTTAGCATGTCTTGGGGGTATGATCTTTGACACACAAACTCTCACTCATTATTATTCACTATTCATTCAGGATTATCCCTAATCATGGTAGCATCCACATTAAATAGAGACTTATTTAGAAACATTCTATTTTAATTTACAATAAAAGTGACTCCAAAATGACACCATACATTATTTACCATTCATTTTTATTGGGCACAAAATAATCTGAAACAACCAAAACTTTCTGCAAATGCACTCAGCAAGTTTGTAGAGTCACAAGCGTGATGTAGTCTTTGCATACTAGGAAGATGGGACCAAATACTAAACTTTTGACTATTTTATTTACAGTTGAAGTCGGAAGTTTACATACACCTAAGCCAGCTTTTATTTCTTTCATCACATTCCCAGTGGGTCAGAAGTGTACATACACTCTTGCCCTTAAATTGTTTAACTTGGGTAAAGAATTTCAGGTAACCTTCCACAAGCTTCCCACAATAAGTTGGGTGAATTTTGGCCAATTCCTCCTGACAGAGCTGGTGTAACTGAGTCAGGTTTGTTGGCCTCCTTGCTCTCACACACTTTTCAGTTCTGCCCACACATTTTCTATGGGATTGAGGTCAGGGCTTTGTGATGGTCACTCCAATACCTTGACTTTGTTGCCATTTTGTCACAACTTTGGAAGTATGCTTGAGGTCATTGTCCATTTGGAAGACCCATTTTCAACCAAGCTTTAACTTCCTGACTGATGTCTTGAGATGTTGCTTCAATATATCCACACAATCATCAGACCAGAGGACATTTCTCCAAAAAGTACGATATTTGTCCCCATGTGCAGTTGCAAACCGAAGTCTGGCTTTTTTATGGCGGTTTTGGAGCAGTGGCTTCTTCCTTGCTGAGCGGCCTTTCAGGTTATGTCGATATAGGACTCGTTTTACTGTGGATATAGATACTTTTGTACCCGTTTTCTCCAGCATCTTCACAAGGTATTGCTGTTGTTCTGGGATTGATTTGCACTTTTCGCACCAAAGTATGTTCATCTCTAGGTCTCCTTCCTGAGCGGGATGATGGCTGCGTGGTCCCATGGTGTTTATACTTGCGTACTATTGTTTGTACAGGTGAACATGGTACCTTCAGCCATTTGGAAATTGCTCCCAAGGATGAACCAGACTTGTGGAGATCTACAATTTATTTTCTTGCCTGATTTCTTTTGATTTTCCCATGATGTCAAGCAAAGAGGCACTGAGTGAAGGTAGGCCTTGAAATACATCCACAGGTACACCTCCAATTGACTCAAATGATGCCAATTAGCCTATCAGAAGCTTCTAAAGCCATGAAATCATTTTCTGGAATTTCCCAAGCTGTTTAAAGGCACAGTGTATGTAAACTTCTGACCCACTGGAATTGTGATACAGTGAATTGTAAGTGAAATAATCTGTCTGTAAACAATTGTTGGAGAAATTACTTGTGTCATGCACAAAGTAGATGTCCTAACCAACTTGCCAAAACTATAGTTTACTAACAAGAAATTTGTGGAGTGGTTGAAAAACAAGTTTTAATGACTGTGTATGTCAACTTCCGACTTCAATTGTACATAGAAGTGTGCTTGTGAATCTAATTCAGAAGCATGGAATGAAAAGATGAAGTCTGCTCAAAGGGAAACAAAGGCATAACATCAAGACAGAGAACAAAGAAAGAAAAGAGACATCAAGACAGAGAACAAAGAAAGAAAAGAGAGACGGTGGGCCTATAATAAATCAGATAAATGTGGCTCTGTTCCGGCCATTATTATGAGCCATTCTGTGGATAAAGCAGGCATGGTATTGGACAGACGTGACGGATCTCTGTTTAAAAACAAACAGAGATCCAATGTCAATGGTGTAATCAAGCATGTGTTTTCCATTGGAAAAAACAGGTGGGGTGAGGAAATTTTGCATTGCCATTTTATAATCTACGGCACGCGAACTTCCGAGTCTACAGTTGGATTACAAATAAGGACAAATAAATACGAGATGACAAAAAGCAAGTGAATTAAGAGGGACTACTCATTGAAAAGCATTGATCTCTTCTTACCTTCCTAAGATAACAGTATGACACATTAGGTAACAATTTTAAAAAGCATGGAAGTACCTGAAGGTATTATTGGGCAAGCTTTGAAAGGCAAAAGAAGAGGATGTAATCAAACAGAGCATGTAGGACAGAGCACAAGCAAGACATGCCACGTTGGCGAAGGGCAAATTGATGCCAGCATCCATGCTTAACTTATTTGGGACTGGGGGGCAGTATTGAGTAGCTTGGATAAAAAGGTGCCCAGAGTAAAACTGCCTGCTACTCAGTCCCAAAAGCTAGAATATGCGTATTATTAGTTAGTAGATTTGGATAGAAAACACTCTGAAGTTTCTAAAACTGTTTGAATGATGTCTGTGAGTATAACAGACCTCATATGGCAGGCAAAAACCTGAGAAAAAAAATCAACTAGGAAGTGGGAAATCTGAGGTTTGTAGTTTTTCAAGTCATTGCCTAGCGAATATACAGTGTCTATGGGGTAATATTGCACTTCCTAAGGCTTCCACTAGATGTCAACAGTCTTAAGAAAATTGTTTGAGACTTCTATTGTGAGGAGAGAATGAGAGCTGTTTCAACCAGAGGTCTGGCAGAAGGCCATGAGCTGATCACGCGCGCGCCCGTGAGAGGTAGCTGCATTCCATTGCATTTCTAAAGACAGGAATTCTCCGGTTGGAACATTATTGAAGATTTATGATAAAAACATCCTAAAGATTGATTCTATACATCGTTTGACATGTTTCTACGAACTGTAATATAACTTTTTTGACATTTCGTCTGAACAAGTGATCACGCATTATGCATTTGGATTACTGGGCTAAACGCGCGCAAAAAAAAGGAGGTATTTGGACATAAATGATGGACTTTATCAAACAAAACAAACATTTATTGTGGAACTGGGATTCCTGGGAGTGCATTCCGATCAAGATCATCAAAGGTAAGTGAATATTTATAACGCAATTTCAGACTTTTCTGACACCTCTCCTTCTTTGGAAAATGGCTGGATGTTTTTCTGTGACTAGCGCTGACCTAACATAATCGCAAGGTGTGCTTTCGCCGTAAAGTCTTTCTGAAATCTGACACAGCGTTTGCATTAAGGAGAAGTTTATCTATATTTCCATGCATAACACTTGTATTTTTTATCAATGTTTATTATGAGTATTTCTGTAATTTGATGTGGCTCTCTGCACTTTCACCGGATGTTTGTTTGAGACAATGCATTTCTGATCATAACACACCAATTTCAAAATGAGGTTTTTGGACATAAAGATTAACTTTATCGAACAAAACACATTTATTGTGTAACATGAAGTCCTGTGAGTGCCATCTGATGAAGATCATCAAAGATTAGTGATTCATTTAATTGCTATTTCGGATTTTTGTGAGCCCTCTCCTTGGCTGGAAAATGGCTGTATAGTTTTCTGTGACTAGGTGCTGACCTAACATAATCGTTTGGTGTACTTTCGCCGTAAAGCCTATTTGAAATCGGACACTGTGGCTGGATTTACAAGAAGTTTATCTTTAAAATTAGGAATTTTAATTATGGGATTTCTGTTGTTTTGAATTTGGCGCCATGCAATTTCACTGGCTGTTGGCGAGGTGGCACGCTACCGTCCCACATATCCCAGAGAGGTTAATTGCAGAACTGTCTCCAATGCCATCTGGCTAGAAATGTCAAAACTATACTTTTTTGCACTCTTGATTTGGATAGAAATGAAACAGTTTCTTACCTCTGCTTCATATCTTGCAACTGTTTATTGAGCTTGGACTGCTGAGTTTCCAGCTTAAAAGAAAAACATTATGGAATTAAATTACTTGGTTGGACAGGTGTAGTGATTCAATGTAGGCTATGTGTTACATTCTTAAAATAGTTGCGGCAGTTTGAGGGAATAGATCAGTAGTCCAGTGGTGGTACCTTCTGCTGGCCACTGGTCTCCTTCTTGCTGCTGCCAACCTCCTTAGTCAGCTTGTTGTTCTCCTCCTGTAAGGCCACCAGGGACTGGGACTTCACAGAGGCAACTTGCTTCAGCTCCTCACTAAACACACACACAGACAATATTATAAATATATAGCTACATGAGTACAGGAATAAACAGACAACTGGTAAGGGGGTGAGAGAGGGAAATAGGTACAAGGAAAGGTATGAAGAAATCACTTTCTACAACTGGTAGCTGCTAGAATTTGCATGCCAGATATCATTCACCTCACTGTCTACCTATCACCTGGCAGGATACAGGCCCCTTCGCTTGTTCAACAACAAACAGCAAAACAATTGTAACTTTAATGTCGCTTCATTATTCATGGCCAAATTCATTCAAGGCATGAACGTTTGTGTCAACTGCACCATAAGATATGTACACAGTAGCGAATAGTGATGAAGTGACACATTTTTATGAGAATTGCACTGTGCCGTAGTTCAGTAAAAACAATTATCTCAGATATTTGGGCCTTGAGGTTGAGTATGAAGACAGAATGTCTGACTCTAATAAGTCTGAAGACTTTAGAGCAATGTGTGTGTGTGTGTGTGTGTGTGTGTGTGTGTGTATAACGTTTGCAACGTTCGCATTACTCCCCCCCACACAATATACTCACATCTCCTGGCACAGGCTGCTGATTTTCTGGTTCTCTGAGCAGAGCTGGAGGTTGAGCTCCTCTTGGTATTTAGAATTCTGTTGCTTCAATGCATCCAGCTGAGAAATAACACACACAAAACATAAAGAACTTCTAATGCATATAATACATTGACGCTTGTTATTGTTAATCAATCAAAGAAGCACTACAGTCAAAGGTTCATGTGTAGCAATTGAAGTGGGAGATTTCTAATTAATGCAAACTAGAATTATAATTACAGATTTAAGTTGTTTAACTGAGAAGGAATAGGCTACAATGATCACCCAAGAGGTAGGCTGTTGTTTAATATGAATGTTGTTGTAGACAAGGATGGGGAGCACAGCAAAGTAGCCTCAATTAGCCTTGCAAGCTAGCTAGCTAACTTAACTGACTAGACTGACGCAGTCAAGACTGACAATACCAGATGAGATGATAGATAACCCATCATAGCAACAAGTTTGTGTAACTTGCGCACGTCGGTTTGGCTACTTTCTCTCCCTCTGTGTCAGACACACACAGGAATGGTCATGTGATCTTGGTAAGTGTGAACATGTCAGCGTCTGTGGCTGAATTTCTGTTTACGTGTAACACTGTATTATGTTGTGAAGACTAACTTGTGAAAGTGGTTTGCAACCATGACACCCCACACACCCAACTTCTGGTAAGTTAACACACAACAGCCAGAAATGTCAAATTGGTTCAGTTGTTCAAAGAGGATCATTAAGTTCATTTTGTTTATTTGATTCCATGTTAACCCTAAGGAGCCCCTTCCAGAGTCCTTAGTGAGGACCCTTTATGACAGTGACAAATCATTCCATACCCACAAAATTTCAACCTTTTCAACATACCTTACGGAAAATACATGCTGTTCAACCACTACATTACACCCCATCTGAGGCATTGCATACTCCTTATCCCTGACTCACCTGACTGGTCATCTCCTGCTTGGCACTCCTGAACTCCTCCAGCAGAGACTGGGCCTCACTCTTCTCCTGCTCCAGAAGGCCCTTCTCTTGTGTCAGCCGCTCCACGGCCTCAGCAGTCTTCCCTGAGGACTCTGCTGCCTGGGTAGTGGGGGAGAGGAGGGCATGTCAACCAGACATATATGATGAAATAACTGCAACTTACTTGGATTGGTGTTGGTTGACGTGAACAGCAAACCCCTATGTCCTGAGATTTATCATCATTTGATGCATACTTATTTTACAAAGCCCAAATCAATGCAGAGGGATCACTATTTACATTTTCCCATATCGTGCAGAATTCATTTGCATGCATTGCATGTCAGTTATCCAAACTTGATTTTGAAGCTTTAGTGGGTTACGATGATTGTGTTTCCGAAATTACTATGCAATTGATGTAATCCTCAGGAATCATTGCAATACCCACATCTACTACTACAGTCAGGTAACAGGCAACTAGATTTGACTACAGTGTTGGTGAAGGACCTAAAGGCTAAAATGAAAAATTAGGAGTAGAGAAAAATAAACTAATTACATCCTGTGACCTGAGAACGGATACTTGCAGTAATGTATTTGGCCCTAACATATTGCTTGACATCTCAATTAGACAACAGAGACCATGGTTGTGGACATGACTCTTAAAACCAAATTCTAAGGGAGATGAGATGTAACCATATTCCCCAACCAAGGAACAGACCCTAACTTCTCAAACAACGTTCTAAGCCCACAGGAATATATTTCATATATAAACTTTTTGCAGGAGACTAGAATAAAGTTAGCGCAGTTAGTAAAGGAGATGAAACAAAAAGTGAGATAAATAGAAAAGGTGACCAGACTAGCATGCAGTGAGGGTGAAACATGACCACAGCCACCTCAACATGAGGGTTAGATACAGGATTTGTTAGTAGTGGAGTACCTCAAGCTGCTTGGTAAGAATGTTTTTGAGTTGAGCTTCAAGCTGGGTGACTTGCTGGGTGGCTTCATCCCTCTCCTTGAGCAAGGCATCCTTCTCGACCTTCAGGTCTTCCAGCTTGGTGCCAATTTCTTCCCGGGCCTTGGCAGACACAGATGCCTCCTCCACAGAGACTTTGTACTGTCCCGCTATCCCTGCCTTCTCAGCATGTAGGGTCTGGGCATCTGCCTCAAGCTGTGTCTGGGCAGCTCGCAGCTTCTCCACTTCCTCCAGGAGCCTTGAGCATTCCTCATCACCACTCTTTTGGCTGCTGTGGAGAGAGGAAAGGTTTTTCTCCAGCCTGGACTGTATAGCTAGGAGGTCTACCTTCTCCTTAGCCAAGGAGGAGACCTCTTTGCCAAGCTCCTCCAGCTTGGTACACAGGCACTCTTGGTCTTCAGCCAAGCCATCCTTTTCCTTGTCTCTCTGCTTCAGCTGTGCCTTCAAGTTCTCAACCTCCCTAGCCAAGGCTTTTCTCTCCTCTCCAATGTCTTTAAGGCTGGCAGACAACTCATCAATGGCCTTGTCTCTAGTGACAGATTTCTGAGTGAGGTCCTGCACTTTGGCTTGCATCTGGGCATTCTCCTCAAGCAGACCATGTTGCTCACCTAACAATCCAGTGTGAGTCATCTTAAGTTGCTTTAAATCACAACACAAACCATTTCTCTCAGAGGCCATTGTGTCTCTTTCAACACTAACAGAGGCGATCTCTGCCTTCAGGATAGATTCAGCCTGCAGGAGGGAAGTGTTTTTCTGTGTCAGAGTGGACAACTGACTCTGTAAGTTCTCTCTCTCTCTGGAGAGGTCATCCTTTGCAGAGGACAGTTTACTTCGCTCAGTGGCTTCAGTCTGCTGCTGCGATTCAAGAATCATTTTTTCCTTTGAAAGTGAGTCTGTCTGACCCTTTAACTCCTGGACCTGCAGAAGCAGATCATCTTTGTCCTTCTGCAGGATCTGTAGGCTCTTATTAAGCTCTGCCTGCTGGGAGTGCAGGAGATCCCGCTCTTTTCTTAGGGTGTCCCTCTGCTGGATGAGTTCCAAATGCACCTGCTCAGAGTTGCCTTTTAGTTTATGATTCTCTTCTGCAAGTTCAGTTGTGCTTTTTTCAAGGGCCTCCCTCTCAGAGCAAAGCTTCTGCAGCTGTGCCTGTAGATCAGACTTTTTGTTTTTCAAGGAAGCTCGCTCAACCTCCACCTTTTGGATCTTCTGTTTGGATTCCTCTAGCAAGGACGTAAGGTTGTAATTGGCTTGCTTCAGGTCATCAATGGCCTTGGAGGAGCTGTCCAGCTGGTCTTTCATACTGCGGATCTCACCTGCTATCTTGTCGCGCTCTTTTGTTAGAGTAACTTTTTCAGAGATCTCCTTTGTGTGCTTTTCTTTAAGCTCTTCCTTTTCATGTACCAAACGGTCACTCTCCATCTTCTGCTGTTCCAGTATTGATTCCATGGCCAGCTTCTCCTTCCGTATGGAGTGTAGTGCCTTCTCTGTCTCTTCATTCTGGAGACACAGAGCTTTCTTCTCCTTGTCAAAAGATGACAACACCTCTTTGACTTTCTCCTTTGAGGTAGCCGCTTCCTGTGTAGAAAGTCTGAGCTTCTCCTTCAACTCTTCTATCTCCTTGAGAAGTTCATCCTTCTCAGAACGCACCTTTCGCTGGGTAGCAAGCAGGTCCTCTTTCTCCTGCATGAGGTGAAGCCTCTCGGAGTCTGTAACCTCACTGCTGGTCTTGGACTCGTCCAGCATCTTGGCCAGGCTCATTTTGGAAGCCTGGAGCTCGCCGTTGTCACGGACAGACTTCTCAAGATCCTTCTTGGTGATATTCAGCTGATTCTGAAGCTCCGTATTCATGACTTGGAGGGCCTCTTTGTCAGATATAGCAGCATTAATTTGAGCAGACATCTCCTCTATACCTCTGGCCAGGGTCTCCAACTGTGTGTTTTTCACACAGAGATCTACTTTTTCCAAGCTCAACGACTGACACCTTGTCTGCAACTCTGTATTCTTTGCATCAAGGGATTTCTTAGCATTTCTTGCTGCATCCCTCTCTAACACGAGGCTATCCATCTCAGAGATCAGCTTCTCCCTGCTTTGCTTGAGCTCTTCCTGGAGCCCATTCCTTTCCTCACAGGTCTTCTCATAGATTTCTGCTAGCTGATTCCTCTTAGTTTCCTGCTGCTGGATCTCCTGTTTGTACTTTAAGAGGACCTCCTGCTTCTCTGCATTTGTCTTTTGTAGCTCCTCAATTTGGAACTGATGCTCCATTTCAGATTGACTGAGGGATTCGTTTTTGGCCTGTGCCTCCTCAACAGCAACTCTGAGCTTCTCAATCTCTCTGAATAGTGAGGCCTTCTCTCCATCCAGCTGCTGATTTGTGGTCAAAAGTTCCTCCTGCTCTTTTGTAAGCTTGTCCCTCAGAGTCAGCAGTTCTT
Organism: Oncorhynchus clarkii lewisi; assembly: GCF_045791955.1. Lineage (NCBI taxonomy): Eukaryota > Metazoa > Chordata > Actinopteri > Salmoniformes > Salmonidae > Oncorhynchus > Oncorhynchus clarkii. Next base: position 29,909,469 of record NC_092152.1, read on the forward strand.
TAGTCTTAACCGAGAGCTCATTGTGACTAGCTTCCAAGGCAGAGAGCTTGGCCTGGAGTTCGAAGAGTTGCTTCTCAAGATTTTCCTTATGAGCTCTGAGATCTGAACTCTCCTTAGACATGTGTTCCAGCGCTGAGATTTGCTTCTCCAGGTCTGTGGACAATCGCTCAACATGCTGCATGGAGGAGTCGAGCTCAGCAGAAAGAAACTGAGGGAATGAAGTTGAAAGAAAAAAAGGGGCATATAAAGGGAAAAGTTACAAAATAAGTCAAGAAGTAATAAAATGCAACTGGAAAGGTTGAGCTGGTGCAAGCATAAAAAACAATTGGGAGAAAAGAAACAGTAGCTGACACCACAATGTAAACAGAAAACATTGAAAACAGGGGCACGCCAATGGAGTGCTTATGCATGCCTATGTATGTGTGTTTGTCTTGTAAGTGTGCTCTAATGATAGCTTCAGGTTTTCAATCGGTGTGCAGTGTATTAGGTGAGGATGAGAGAGTGTCTGCGTAATTGTGTACTTTCCATTCAGAAGAAGATTGACAAGTATATAACCCTTTTTCAAAAGGTGTTATAATTGGTGAGCACAGACAGAAACCCGTACACTAACTCTTCAAGACTGTCAGTATCAGTTTTTTTTTTTTATCTCTAAGATGTGCCCCTGCTTTTTAAGTAGGCCCTAAAAACCACACCACAACATAGCCACACTGTCAATGGTCAAATGAAGATGGTGCATATAAGACGATCATCCGTGGCTGTTAATTCTACATAGTGCAATGGACTTGAATAAACACAGTGAACAAAAAACAATCATATGAGCAGGTAAAATGCTAACATGAATCTCATAGCCTTAGGAATAGGCTTAGTGAGTTTAAAAAATATATTTGTGTTAGTGAAATGAAAGAATGAGGTCACGGTGGTAGAATAATTATGGCATAACAGTCTGTGAACCCTTCACAAAACGGACTTCAGGTACTTCTTACGGTAAGATAACTACCCAGACAATAGAAATATGGCTGGGCGATATATTTAATTCATTAAATTCATTTGAATGTATGTTTTTGCAAATATTCCAAATGCCAGTAACGCAGAATCATTTTTTTTAAATTTTTTTTTATTTTTATGAGCGTTTATGTCTGCTTGTTCTCATATGGTCTTTTTGGTCTGGTCTCATTCGCTCCTTCTGTGCTGTGCACCTTCCCATTTATACCAGAGATTTGCATATAATGGCGAGATGCTCAAGTCTTTTCGCCCTAACAACGGGAGCTGTTGTCCCAAAGGAGGGAATGCAGGCGACAAGCTTAGGTTCAAAATAAGTGCATAGAAACGCATTGGACTTATTTTGTATATATTTTTGGGAGTGAAACCTCTTGCTTCACCACTTTTTTCCAAGCCCCTCCTCCTACCACTCACAACAACAAATATGAGAGATCACTTCCTCCTCCCTGACAAACAGTTTCAACTGGCTATTTGCATTTGAGGTTTGGTCCAACAGAATCGGTCACCAACACCAAAACACATTGAGACATTATTTTACTGTAATAGAGAAGTTAACCTTTGGAACCATACACGGTCTCAACTCTTCAAATTGCGAGCAGAGCAGACACTAGTAAAACGGATGTACCAATGAACATTCATTCTGGAAAATTAATGCTCAGGTTTGTTGCGCGCGCATTACGTTACCACGTATCGCTAGCCGCATTTTAGTAAAATCAAGATTGTTATACTAGCTGTTTAGTCTGTATTTTATAAATGTGCAATAAGCATAAAACAATTATATGCAATTGGCAACTCGTTCTCATTCTGAGAAATAAGGTAGACCACTTGATTTCAACATCTGAACAAAGTGGACAGGCTAGCATGCTGTTCAAACAGTTGGAGACAGACAGAAGGTTGTGTTCATAACAGTTCAACCGTTTTGCCTTGTTAGCGGAATTCAGAGCTTATGAAATTATACCTAGATTCAAGTTGGCTAAATTTAAAATATAAATACTAGCTGGCTACTCACTAGCACGTGGGCTTGTGCTTGAGAGATTGTTTATAAAAACTGTGTTAATTAAGTAGTAAGGCCCGAGGGGGTGTGGTATATGGCCAATATACCACACCTAAGGGCTGTTCTTATGCACAACGCAACGCGGAGTGCTAGGAAACAGCCCTAAGCCATGGTATATTGGCCATATATCACAAACCCCCGATGTGCCTTATTGCTATTATAAGCTGGTTACCAATGTAATTAGAGCAATGTTTTGTCACACCCATGGTATACGATCTGATATACCACGGCTTTCGGCCAATCAGCATTCAGGGCTTGAACCACCCAGTTTATAATTTGCTATAATGCCTGCTACATTATTAGTGAATATGCATTATGCATGGTTCTGGTTAAATTTGTTACAAAATGGGCATTTTTATAGACAGACCTGAAAGCCAGATCAGTGATTATTGCAAAAAAAAAGCAGGTACAGCTATTTTGATCAAATCAATACATTATTAGTGGGTCTTATGGTTATGGAAGGAATATATTCAGCCTAGGTATAATTTCAAAAGCTCTGAATTCATTAGATTATTTCTGACTGTCTTATTAAATGCAGTGTTTTTTACCTTTAATTGTACAACAAAGCTTATATATCATGAATCGCCGATAAGTTTGAAAAAAAATTGAGATATGAGTTTTAGGTCATATTGTCCAGCCCTAATTAGAAGTGAGGTGGTCTAATTATTATCAAGTCCACATCCATCCTGACCATAGACCACTTTTATTTACTTGGAAACTACATGGTAAAATGGTCAATTACACAATAATAACCAAGTCAGTAGATTTTTGTACCAAAAGGTAACATCTCCTGAGAACTTAAAACATGGTGGTCCTGATAATGATATGGTGGGTGCTCACCTGGACTTTCTCCTTGTAAGGCTGCAGCTCAGCCACCAGCCTCTCCAACTCCTGGGCCTTCTCCCTGGAGACACTCAGCTCCTGCTTGGTCTGGTCAGCCTGACCCTGCAGCTCCTTGAGCTGCTTGGCATGGTGCTCTGAGGCCTGAGACAGGGCTTGCTGCTGGGAGGTCTGCAGCTCCTTGGCCTGGGCCTCACCCTGGAGCAAACTTTTCTCCTACACACAACATAAAGAGGGCAAGAGTAGCTAACATCAATAATTTGCTGTTTGAAAGGGGGAAAGTGGTAGAGTGAGGTATTCAGTGTTCATGGTAGAGACAGTAAAAAGTATATTCCTGAGAAGAAAAATGTATGCTGTTTTACAACAAACATCTAATCATCTACTTTATCCTGACCATCAACATCTCAAAGCCTTCACTGGGTTGTCACTCACCAGTTGTGTGATCTTCTCCTGCAGGTTGCTTAGCTGACCCTGATGCTCCTGCGCCTTCTGGGCCACTTCCTGCTGTTGTTGCTCCTCAGAACGTGCTCTCTGCTCCTTCTCCTCTGCAAGTTGAGTCTGTAACTCTTCCAGCTTCCTAGGTAAGGGGGACGAGGGGGAGAGGGGGGTGACTCTCTGGCCAAGTGAGACAGGTGGCATTCAAACAAACCAGGGATTCATTGTAGGGGGCAGATTCAAATGTTTTTGGACTGAAACTGATGAACTGAAAACCAGGTTGATGGAAAGGTCAAACCTGTTTTAAGGATAATAATAACAACCTATGAAAACTACAGGATCATGACAAGTTCAGTCAATAAATAAGTGATTATACACTGAGTATACCAAACATTAAGAACACCTTACTAATATTGAGTTGCACTACCCTACCCCCACACTGGAAACTGAAAAGCGTTAAAAACCCAGTAGCGTTGCAGTTCTTGACACAAACCATTGTGCATGACACCTACTACCATACCCTGTTCAAAGACACTTCAATATTTAAGCTTGCCCATTCACCCTCTGAACAGAACACATATCAATCAATCAAATGTATTTATAAAGCCCTTTTTACATCAGCTGATATCAAAGTGCTGTACAGAAACCCAGCCTAAAACCCCAAACAGCAAGCAATGCAGATGTAGACACAGAGTGGCTAGGAAAAACTCCCTAGAAAGGCAGGAACCTAGGAAGAAACCTAGAGAGGAACCAGGCTCTGAGGGGTGGCCAATCCTCTTCTGGCTGTGCCGGGTGGAGATTATAACAGAACATGGCCAAGATGACAGAACATGGCTCATAGATGACCAGCAGGGTCATACAATCAATTGTCTCAAAGCATAAAAATCCTTATTTAACCTGTCTCCACCCCTTCATCTACACTGATTGAAGTGGATATAACATATATATCATCAATAAGGGATCATAGCTTTCACTTGGAATCACCTGGTCAGTTTGTCATGGAAAGTACAGGTGCTCTTAAAGTTTTGTATACTCAGTGCATGTTCGACGGTTTTGTGCATCGTTGTCACACGCTCATTAAATATTGTCACTAGCGGTTAACCTGATTGTCGACGGTGAAAGTAAGCCAATCTATTTGCATATGTTTGAGAACACCTTTGTTCGTGACATTTCATTTCATTGTGTACCTTTCTTTCTGAGTGAGGTCTTCATTCATTTTGGTAAGCTGTGCTGAACTGTCGCCTGATGACTTCATCATGTCTGAGATGTCACTTTGGAGCTTGACCTTGTCGTTTGCGAGCTGATCAAGCTTCTCCTCTCCAGCCTTTAGCTTCCTCTCCAGCCCTAGGTCAGAGGAAAACATCATTCAGTCAATGGTAACAAGCCTCAGTCCACAGTTGCATATCGCAATATTATTTTGGACAATATTATATTGATACTTTGACTTCCAAGTATTGCTCTGTAAAAAAAAAATACTTATGATGTGCTAGGTTGCGTTAGCTAGCACTAGTCGGCTGTACTAGCTTTTTCTCCATCTTCTTTTTAAATAGTGAGCCAATGTTTTCAGCACTTATTTCCATGACTGAGCAAAACTCATTTTCTCATGCTTTCTCGTCTGTCTGCAGCAGAAATATAGTAAGCAATGTGTTTGGAACATCAAATTGCAATAAAATTGCAGTATTGATTCGCAATACATATAGAATCGTGAGAATCTGCACTGTTGGTTAAGGGATTGTAAGTAGCATTTCACAGTAAGGTCTTGTTGTATTCGGCCCAGGTGACAAATAAAGTTTGATTTGAATCGCAATACATATCGTATCGGCACCTAAGTATGGCAATAATATTGTATCGTGAGGTCCATGGCAATTCCCAGCCAACATACGGTATCAGTGCATTTATATTTTCCAACGGGCATTACATTTGGGTGAGGTTTTATTCTCGCCTGAGTAGCCTCATTTCACTGCCAAAAATAGAATTAAACCATCTAGTGTTCAGCGAAATAACAACACAATGTCAAATACAGGTAGCCTAGAGTAATTAACATCCAATCACATTAACCGTTACTCTCTAGCGGGAAACCTGCACTCTTGCGCAGACATTTAGAAACGTGACAATTTGAAAAATAAGCCAGCGAGAAAAAAGACGACATTCAAGTAGTAAGACATGCATAAAAGCAATAGATACCATTAATAAGAAGGGGCTAGACGCATCTTATATGGTGAGCTACCGAGTGGCTAGAACAGGCAAGCCCCATACTATTGAGGTGGACTTAATTATTCCTGCTGCAGCGGATATGGCTGGGACAATGCTGGGGGAAAAGGCCCAGAAAACTATACAGACAATGCCTTCATCAAACAACACTGTTTCACACATAATTGACATGGCAGGAGATGTTTTGAAATTACTGCTTCGTATACAAACCAGTTAATTCTATGTGTTACAGCTGGATGAGTCAAATGACGTAGAGGGCCTGGCACAGCTCCTGGTATATGTCCATTACGTTTATGGGGTGTCTACTAAGGAAGACATCTTCTGCAAACCACTGGAAACCAGGACAGCATGAGAGGATATTTTTAAAGTACTGGACCGCTTTGTGAGATCCAATGGACTATGGTGGTCAAGATGTGTTGGTATCTGTACTGATGGTGCAAAAGCCATGACAGGGAGACATAGTGAAGTGGTAACGCACGTGCAAGCAGTTGCTCCCGACGTCACTTGGGTACACTGCAGCATCCACCAAGAGGCTCTTACTGACAAAGGAATGCCTGACAGCTTGAAAGACATTTTGGACACTACAGTGAAAATGGTTAACTTTGTTAAAGCAGGGCCCCTGAACTCTAGTGTATTTTCTGCACTACGCAATGATATGGGCAGCGACCATGTAACACTATTACAACATACAGAAGTGCGCTGGTTATCAAGGGCCAAAGTATTGACACATTTATTTTAATTGAGAGACGAGCTTAAAAAGTCTTCTTCACTGACCATAATTTTCACGTGTCTGACAGATTGCATGATGACGAGTTTCTCACACAACTGGCCGATCTGGGTGATGTTTTTTCTCGCCTGAATGATCTGAATCTATGATTACTGGGACTCTCCACAACTATATTCAATGTATGGGACAAAATTGAGGCTATGATTAATAAGTTGGAGCTCTTCTCTGTCTGTATTAACAAAGACAACACACAGGTCTTTCCATCATTGTATGATTTCTTTGTGTTCAAATGAACTCAAGCTTACAATGTTAAATGTGATATAGCGAAGCACCTGAGTGAGTTGGGTGCGCAATTATGCAGGTACTTTCCCAAAACGGATGACACAAACAACTGGATTCATTATCCCTTTCATGCCCTGCCTCCAAGCCACTTACTGATATCTGAACAATAGAGCCTCATCGAAATTGCAACAAGTAGGTCTGTGTGAATTTAATTTAAATCAGAAACCACTGCCAGATTTCTGGATTGGGCTGCGCTCAGAGTATCCTGCCTTGGCATATCGCACTGTTAAGACACTGGTGCCCTTTGCAACCACGTACCTTTGAGAGTGGATTCTTGGCCCACACTCTAGCATGGAAACTAAATACAGGCACAGACTGTGTGTGGAAAATGATTTAAGACAGACTCTCTTCCAATACAGCCCAACATTGCACAGTTATGTGAAACCTTTCAAGCACACCCTTCTCATTAACCTGTGGTGAGTTATTCATAATTTTTGATGAACAAAGAAAGTTTTATATGTAAGATGCCTAAATAAATAGATCAATTGTTGATGATTGTTATTATTATACACTGCTCAAAAAAATAAAGGGAACACTAAAATAACATCCTAGATCTGAATGAATGAAATATTATTAAATACTTTTTTCTTTACATAGTTGAATGTGCTGACAACAAAATCACAAAGGTCTGGATTTGGAGTCACACTCAAAATTAAAGTGGAAAACCACACTACAGACTGATCCAACTTTGATGTAATGTCCTTAAAACAAGTCAAAATGAGGCTCAGTAGTGTGTGTGGCCTCCACGTGCCTGTATGACCTCCCTACAACGCCTGGGCATGCTCCTGATGAGATGGTCTCCTGAGGGATCTCCTCCCAGACCTGGACTAAAGCATCCGCCAACTCCTGGACAGTCTGTGGTGCAACGTGGCGTTGGTGGACGGAGCGAGACATGATGTCCCAGATGTGCTCAAATGGATTCAGGTCTGGGGAACGGGCGGGCCAGTCCATAGCATCAATGCCTTCCTCTTGCAGGAACTGCTGACACACTCCAGCCACATGAGGTCTAGCATTGTCTTGCATTTAGGAGGAACCCAGGGCCAACCGCACCAGCATATGGCCTCACAAGGGGTCTGAGGATCTCATCTTGGAAGTCAGGCTACCTCTGGGCGAGCACATGGGTGGCATTTCTTTGTGGGGCCGCACAGCCCTCCCACACCATGACTGACCCACCTCCAAACCGGTCATGCTGGAGGATGTTGCAGGCAGCAGAACGTTCTTCACGGCGTCTCCAGACTGTCACGTCTGTCACATGTGCTCAGTGTGAACCTGCTTTCATCTGTGAAGAGCACAGGGCGCCAGTGGTGAATTTGCCAATCTTGGTGTTCTCTGGCAAATGAAAAACGTCCTGCACGGTGTTGGGCTGTAAGCACAACCCCCACCTGTGGACGTCGGGCCCTCATACCACCCTCATGGAGTCTGTTTCTGACCGTTTGAGCAGACACATGCACATTTGTGGCCTGCTGGAGGTCATTTTGCAGGGCTCTGGCAGTGCTCCTCCTGCTCCTCCTTGCACAAAGGCGGAGGTAGCGGACCTGCTGCTGGGTTGTTGCCCTCCTACGGCCTCCTCCACGTCTCCTGAGGTACTGGCCTGTCTCCTGGTAGCGCCTCCATGCTCTGGACACTACGCTGACAGACACAGCAAACCTTCTTGCCACAGCTCGCATTGATGTGCCATCCTGGATGAGCTGCACTACCTGAGCCACTTGTGTGGGTTGTAGACTCCGTCTCATGCTACCACTAGAGTGAAAGCACCGCCAGCATTCAAAAGTGACCAAAACATCAGCCAGGAAGCATAGGAACTGAGAAGTGGTCTGTGGTTATCACCTGCAGAACCACTCCTTTATTGGGGTTGTCTTGCTAATTGCCTATAATTTCCACCTGTTGTCTATTCCATTTGCACAACAGCATGTGAAATTTATTATCAATCAGTGTTGCTTCCTAAGTGGACAGTTTGATTTCACAGAAGTGTGATTGACTTGGAGTTACATTGTGTTTTTTATGTGTTCCCTTTATTTTTTTGAGCAGTGTATTATTATTTGTGCCCTGGTCCTATAAGAGCTCTTTGTCACTTCCCATGAGCCGGGTTGTGACAAAAACTCACACTCATTCTTATGTTTAATAAATGTATTGTGTAGTGCATGTGTGGCAGGCTTACAATAATGGCAAAAAAAACATTTGAGAGTGCGCTGACCCTGGTGCTAGAGGGGGTACACAGCTGGAGGTTGAACGTTTGAAGGGGTATGGGGACTATAAAAAGTTTGGGAACCACTATCTACCAGAAACACTACAACAACAAACAGCAGGTTTGGAGACCCCTGGTGTAGGTTACACAACTGAACGCATGTCGGGAGAACGGTCACATTGAGCTGTGTGTACTATAGGTTAACAGCCACAGTGCTGGCCGGTGTTCTGACCTGCAAGTTGGCTTCTAAGAGCCTCTGATTTGGTGGAGAGCGATGTGCACTGCTCTTCTTTTTCGCCAAGCTTCTGAAGCAACTCTGAAAGAAAGAATTAAGAGACTGACACTATTAGCTTGCATCATTCAAGCGCTTAGCACCATGCAGCACAAATACATGTACTATATGTACTAATCTACTATGTACTGCCTGGCCCTGTGGACCAATATAAAACATGATTTTTTATAAAACCACATCATTATTAGTCATTAAATTAGCTTGAAGTCAACATTTTGTCTCTAGGAATATGATACGTCTTGCTGATAAAAACACATGTTAGTCTTTGTTTTCTTATTACTTGGGTTACGTTACAGGACCAACATGGTCAAAGTAAATATATTTACCTTGCATAGTTTGTGTTGACTTAGTCTGATCGTCTGTGCTTTCTGACAGTTTTTGTTTCTGAGGAAATAAAACTTTGATGAATACATCCATGCATGCTTTAGTCAGAAAGGTATTCCATGACAAACCTCAAAATGGTTGCCAATTACTAATGTTACACACAAGTTTCATCATAAGTGTATAATTGAAGTTCTACCTATAGGTAGATACTTTATCATTCCCATGAAAACCAAAAGCTAGCATTTCAATACTATGCTCTTCCTTAACTGAGCTTACCTTAAGCCTTACAGTCCCATCAGTCATGCAAGGCCACCCACTCCCATTCCCTGGCTCCTCACCACCCCACATAAGCGCTAGTACTCACCAGGTTGCCCAGCTCTTGCTCCAGAGAGCCCGTGTTCTGCTGCACAGAGGTCAGGCTCTGCTGCAAGGAGAGGATCTCCTGCTGCCTGCCCTCCAGCTCAGAGCTCAACTCACTGACCTACAGCCACAGGCCAGGGCATGACACCATGGACATGGAGGACATTTTTTGGGGGGGGAATAAATGAGTGACATTAGGAATATGAAGGACAAGCTAAAAATGAATCCAAATAAAACAAAGTAATGACTGAAGGTAAGGGTAAATCATAACATGACATACCAGTTGTATTTATTTCATGCCTATATTTATGGAAAACTCACATGGACGTAAAATAGAAACTGGATACACGGACAATGGGAAGATGGCATGGGTATGGACCTACCTTGTTGCCCTGTGAGCAAGCTTGTCTCTGGGTCTCCTCCAGCTGGGTCCTCAGACTCTGGAGCTCTTGGTTACCTTGGCCTGCCTGGGAGCGCAAAGCCTCCATAGCTGCCACCTGCTCCTGGACCTCCTTGGCACTGTCCTGGGTCTGCTGGACTAGCTTAGCCTCCTGCTCCTCCAGTTCCTTTACCTTCAGCTCAGCAGTGTGCAGTTTGACTAGCACATCCTCCATCTCCACCAGGTGCTGCTCCTCAGCACTCTCCACACTGGACCGCAGGCTCTCCTCCAGGCGCTCCTTCTCCTCTGACACGACCAGCAGCTGTTTGTTGAGCTCCCCCGTCTCCTGTGCCCGGGCTGCAGCCTCTGCCACACACCTGGCCCCAGCCTCTTCCAGTGCCTGCTTGTGCTCCACCTTCAGCCTCTCCAGGGCACTCTTGGTCTCCACCAGCTCTGTCGCCTGGGAGCCAGCCCCTTTGCTGAAGGAAACTTTCATCTCCTCCATGGCCTGCTGGTGTGAGGTGATGGCAGATTCCAGCTTAGAGCTCCACAGCTCTATGACGTCTGCATTCTCCTTCTCGTTCTGGCTGACGTGTAGCTTCAACTGCTCGTTGTCAGTGGAAATCTTGGTGGATGAGACTTGGAGCTGGGCCATTGCCTCACTGTGTGCCTTCTCCTCCGCTGCCAGCTTCTCCCTCATCCCGGCAAGCTCAACCCGTTGCTGGTCTTCCTGAGAAGCCAGCTGAGCCCTAAGAGAGCTCACTTCCTCCAGGAGAGGGGAGGTAGTGGAGTCTGAGCCCTCTGACTCTTGCTGGGCCTCCAGACGCAACCGCAGGTCATCCACCTCCCTGGTCCTCAGCACCAGGTCCCTCTCTAGCTCCATTATGCGGGACTTCTCTGAAACTGTGGCCACCTATGGGACGGCACAACTCTGGCTCAAACAAAACTGTTCTTCAACCTTTGGAAACAGTGTGATTGTGCATGTACTGACAGGAAAATGGGTAGCTGTTGAATCCCCCTGCCATCAGACAGGTCTACGGGGAGGAATCTTTTCAAAGAGGGTCCTATAGAAACAGATGTCCACCATAGTTGCAGTAGTAGCGTAAAGCAAGTAAACAGTGCAATCCCACATTTACATAGGATGCCTACAGTTGAAATATTACACTGCCCTCTAGTGGATATAAAATGAAACCATATCATTCCTCACATGTAATTCTTGTGTATTGAACAACACTCCCCAAGTGCTGCAGCGTTTACTGGTTTTCATCCTTACCTTTTAATCAGGGGTCGATTTAGACCAGAATAAAACCAGATAGACTTTCTTGCCAACTAATGATATTAACCTATTAATTAAGTACCAGGGGAAAAGAAAACCAGTAGACTAAGGCTCTTGAGAATGGCAGTTGAATACACCTGCATTGGCGCACACCCCTGAGGGAAGCACAGAACAATTGCTAAGGGATGGGAGTAGGACAGAGACTTACAAGAGGCGGGGGATACTAGATGGGCAGGGCAATTGGGGCTTGTAGGATTGGGGGGGGGGGTGGGACAAAGGACCACTGGGAATAAGGGATGGTTGCATGGCTACCATGTCCTAACAGCAAAGTATTTGAGACTGTGTGCTAACTGTGAGCAGAGGAACACATGGAGAAAGAGGCAAAAGAATCAGACGGCTTTGCCGTTCTCTGGGTAAAACCTAATCGAAAAAGAACAAAATTGTTGTATAGTTAAACTAAAAGTATAGTAAAAAAAATAACCCTGATGTTTTCAAATGTTTTCAGTGACAGCAGTAAAGTGGTTAAGACTGCTGTACTGGTGACACACAGGAATGTGAATGGTTCATGTTTGACAAAATGGGAAGAAAATGAAAGCCTGCGTAAGATACTGCATATTATAAAGCAACTTTGAAATTGGTTCTTGGAACTACGGATAAGGCCAATAGATAATATTAGTTGCTAGCAAGTAAAAAGATTAGACAATTACACCATTCAATGTTTACTTAGTGACATTCAATTGCAGCTACAGTGCCTTCAGAAAGTATTCATACCCCCTGACTTATTCCACTTTCTTGTTACAACCCAAATTGTTCCATCTACACACAATACCCCATAATGACAGTAAAAACATGTTTTTAGACATTTTTTCAAATGTATTGAAAATTAAATACAGAAATATAATTTACATAAGTATTCACACCCCTGAGTCTGTCTTTCTGGGTAAGTCTAAGAGCTTTGCACACCTGGATTGTACAATATTTGCACAAAATAATTCTAAGTCTTGCCATAGATGTTTAAGCCGGTTTAAGTCAAAACAGTAACTAGGCCGCTCAGGAACATTCAATGTCATCTTGGCAAGCAACTCCAGTGTATATTTGGCCTTGAGTTTAAGGTTATTGTCCTGCTAAAAGGTGTCTGTTGGAAAGCAGACTGAACCAAGCTTTCCTCTAGGATTTTGCTTAGCTCTATTCCATTTATTTTTATCCCCCCAAAAGACTCCCTAGTCCTTGCCGATGACAAGCATACCCATAACATGATACAGGCACCACCATGCATGAAAATATGAAGAGTAGTATTTGCCACATTTTTTGCAGTTATACTTTAGTGCCTTATTGCAAACAGGATGCATATTTTTAAATTGTTTTATTCTGTACAGGCTTCCTTTTCACTTTATTATTTAGGTTAGTATTGTGGAATAACTCCAATGTTGTTGATTCATCCTCAGTTCTCCCCCATCACAGCAACTGTTTTAAAGTCACCATTGGCATCATGGTGAAATCCCTGAGCGGTTTCCTTCCTTTCCGGCAACTGAGTTAGAAAGGACGCCTGGATAAACAATCCAAAGACTAATAACCTGATTATGCTCAAAGGGATATTCAATGTTTGATTTTTTGATTTTTTTATTTACCCATCTACCAATAGGCATTTATTAGGAACCCTATTAGCCGCTGGAGAGACATCAGCTACTCTTCCATGGGGTACACATGAAACATGACATTATACATAGTACAGAACATTATAAGTCAAGGACTGAAATACATCAATTTAAAACGCCCTTCTTTGTGAGGCATTGGAAAACCTATCTGGTCTTTGTGGTTGAATCTGTGTTTGAAATTCACTGTTCGACTGAGGGACCTTGCAGATAATTGTATTTGTGGGGTTCAAATATGAGGTAGTCATTCAAAAATCACATTAAACACTATAATGGCACACAGAGTGAGTCCATGCAACTTGTGACTTATTAAGAAAATGTGTTTACTCCTGAACTTATTTAGGCTTGCCATAACAAAAGGGGATGAATACTTATTGACTCAAGACATTTCAGCTTTTAATTTTTAATTCATTTGTCAAAATTTCCCTAGACACTTTGACATTACAGTTATTGTGTGTAGGCCAGTGACAAAATAAAATCTAAATGTAATCAATTTTAAATTCAGGCTGTAACACAACAAAGTGTGAAAAAAGTCAAGGGGTGTGAATACTTTCTGAAGGCACTGTAAATATTGACTCCTACCGTTCCCAACCCTCTAAGGCAGAGAAGGTCAGAAAAACAGCCTATGGAAGCCAGTGGTACAGCCATCTGGAGATCCTCTGTACCCCATCCCAAGATTTTCAACATTACCCTGGCCCCATCCCCACTCCACCCCTCTTTCCAAACGCAGCGCTATGTAGAGCAAGATCCATTACCCTAGTGTCTTCTAACTCTCTCTGGAGTTTCTCAGCTTTGGTCTTTTCAAAGAGCAGGCTCTGTTCAAGCTCCTTAATGTGGGCATGCTCCAGTTTGGTCTGCGTCTGTTAGTAAAGAAGGGAGAGGAAGAGAACACAACCAGTGCCACTATCACATGCCAGCCCAACACAGAGAGGAAGAGGGAGGTGGGAAGATTTGCGGGTGGGTGGTTGGGTGGAGGAGGGTGTGGAGGGAGGTGGAGTGGGGATGGGAGGGGAAGGGTACCCCATGCCTAGCACAGGTGAGCATTGGGGATGTTGCTGAAGGAAGGTGATATGAGGATATGGGAGAAGGAGCATGGGAAATGGGGTGATGTGTTATGCTTATGGGTATGCAGAGGAATACATGCAGAATGACCTGGTGAACCACGACAGGGACAGACTATGAAGGAATGCATAGAGGCATGTGTGAACTGAGTGAGTGAGCCGGCAAATGAGTGAAAATCTAAATGGACGAGACCCCCCCTCCACCCCCCACTTTACTCCATGACATGGAGGGCCTTCATGCACAGAAAAGGGACAGCAACACTGCTCTCTCTCTCTCTTTTGTGATTGCTCCCATTTGTAAAGATCACTGATCAGTAGATCAATAAAGAAATACCAAAAACCCATGTACATTTATAAACAACTTAAAACAGACAAAATCAGTAAACACAGTAGAATATGGGGCAAAGCATATAAAAAGGACTAGTACTCTTATAATGTAGGCCCCATCTGATAAACACCTCCCCCTCACAAAACTGATACATTAAGGTTAAAATGCCCCTAATAATTCAATGCTACCAAGTGCAGAACATTTACTTTGGATTTCAACAGATTGCAATGGGAAGGTCAGAGGTCAAGCCTGTGACAAGACTGTGAGATGGTGGAGGGGAGCATCTCCAGTGGTTCCATGCTTAGCACTGGGCCAACATGAAGGACAGGGGGAGGAGAGGACACAGAAGCAGTAACATCACTGATTGAGGTAGGTAGAGGACAACATTAGTACACCGTCAACTGTTGCCGTGTTGGTTTGGTTTTAGTTTTTTTTGTAAGTTTGTTTTTAAAAGCTGCATGCATGTGCTTAATACATTTGTTGCAGTAATTAGTACACAGACCGTTAGTACGCAAACAAAATAAGATAAAAAAAGGGTATTACTTTAACCCTGTGGCACTCATTTTTAAAGATAACGTTTGTAGTGGAATGCCTTCAGGGTAATTGGGATGGTCCCAATTGTAGTGGCACTGTGGGGTAGATAATGACAAATCATGTTCATGTTATAACAGCCACCCTGAGCCCACTTGCTTCCGAGTATCTGAGCCGTAAACAAAGATATGGGTTGCCAAGGGAGAGGCAAAAAATTGTTAGTTGTTTTCCCCCAAAATTGCCCACCTTTCCTCATTCCCATCAAATGGAACTAGAGAGATGTGTTGGGGAACAACACTGTGCTAACCTTAGTCTGATGTACCACTGGTATTTCTTAACGAGTGGAACACAGGAAATAAATAAACACCAACAAATTCCTAAAATTATTCTCGGATCAGGTGTTCACTTCAAGCAAACTATGTTTAGGAACATTCAAGCTATGTGAATCCCACTGTGTGGATTTCTACATAGTAGAACATGGATTTCTGTTACATGGTCATGAAATGAGAAAGACCTCCAGATTTGTGCAGATCTGCCTGAGAAAGGCAGTGTGCAAATTTGGAATAGTAGTTTGGGGGCGTTATTTGTAGATCAGCGAGTATGCGCAGTGCCATGCTCAGGCTGACCCTCTACAATGCGCAGTAGCATGACTTCATGGATACTAGAAGCGCATGAGAGCCAGGCTCAGTCAGGTCTGATTCTGACACAACCCTGCTCCATGTGGGAATGGATGACCTTGCTGTCACTTGTGAGTGCCATCAGCACCATAGAGAGAATGAGATTTCAGTCAGAGTCTCATTTTACAGGGCATATGAGATGGCTGTGGGAACTGGGCAAGACGGATCTCTGGTCTACGTAGACAGACTGGAGAGAATATGTACTGCTCAGTCCTTGGCATACTAGTCTAAGGAGATGTCACTGATCACTACCCTGCCAACTTAAAATCCCAAGCCGAAGGCCAAACTGTTGATCTAATGCATATAGAGTATCCAAATAGTGACCTTCGGTAAGATATAGTTTCTAACGTAAGGAATTAATATAAGGCACATTCTGCACTACTCTAATCTCAGGGATCGGGAGCAGGGATGTTCCAGAGTGACTTAATTCCAGAGAGGAACTCCAGTCTGCATTGTCATCAAAACGCTTTTACCTCAAAATGTCCCAATTTGACAAGACAGGGAGTTTCAACTGCAGTCCTGATGAGCTGCAGCGTTGGTGTACTTCTGATACACCTCAGCATCAAAGTGATTAATTCCAGTCACTTAGGGGCAGATTTCGACTTGAGATAGGGGAATGTGAATCAAAGATTCTTCTCTGTGCATACAAAGGAAAGCCGTATACATATTTCTGGAGTGTGTGTAGAACGGTGTGTGTTTACCTCCAGATCTCCTTTGGTAATGCAAGCTTCCTCCACGCGAAACTGAAGGTCCTCCACCTTTCTATCACACAGAGCACACTTCATATTATAGTTCAGAAACATTGAACACAAGAGGTCTGAAAAGGAATCATGGATCAAGAGGTCTGAAACAGAGTTTCAAATCTGAACTTGGAATCAAATTCTAGGTTCTAAATTCAACACTCCACTGTGGAGACTGGATACACATACTTCATCTGCCCCCCACCCATTTTCCCTTTGTGATACTGTGCTGATAATCTTATAAACACATATTTCCACCATCAGCACATAGTTATACCCATAGTAAGACCCCATGCCCCCAGGTCTCCTGCCACCCCCAGGCCTACTGCCACCCCCAGGCCTCCTGCCACCCCCAGGCCTCCTGTCACCCCCAGGCCTCCTGTCACCCCCAGGCCTCCTGTCACCCCCAGGCCTCCTGTCACCCCACACCCCTCTGAATCCTCACCTTTTCTCCTCCTCCAGCTGATTGAGCAGCTCAACCTTCTCCTTGTCAGCAGCCTCCACCAGGGTGCGTAATTGGTCCATCTTGGCCTCCATCTTCATATGATACACATGAATATGCATTAATTAAACAGTTCATGAATATAGGTCCTGAGACACCCAAGAAAAAACATTATCGAAGGCAGCTATGCATCCAGCAGCTGCCTGTAAAAAAACAAATATGTTTTCTAATTTACAGTGTTGAGCATTGACAGCAGATAGCAGTGCAGAGGTTTATGTGACATGAGTGTTTGATTGAGTTACAGCACTAAGGTGTTTTCATGGCGCCAGATTTGTCATTGTCATGCATGACATAATACACTTTTGCTAATGAGCGTTCCAATGCTGGAACGTCCTGGATCTCATCTGTGGGGAATGAGGGCAAACCTTGTATGCTGTGTTTGTGTAAAACATGACTGGGGACGTGTGCGTGAGTGTAAACCATGACAGGGGACGTGTACGTACGTACGTGCGTGTGTGCGTGTATGCATAAGCCATAAGGGGGAGTGCGTATTGACCTGTTCCTGGTCATCTCTCAGCAGGGTCAGTTCCTGCTCCACCTCGCCCACATGGGTGGTTGCCTTGGTCACCTCTGCCCTCTCCATGTCCCGCTCCGCCATCAGCTGCTCGATGTGCTGCTGCTTCTCCTTCAGCACCTCCTGAACTGCTGTGGTGCCAGAGATCTTCCTTGAGTACCGTGATGACGTTTCTGTCAGCTGTGGTGGGGGACCGGAGAAGAGTGTTTAAGACTGGTGAATTGGGGGGATGGAGTTCTACCAGACAAGACCCAATTAAAGAACAGACATCTTGTTTACACTGCAGGTGTGTACGTGTGGGAACTTATGTGTGTGTGTCTTTGAGTGTGTGTGCGCGTGTTTCTCACCAAGCCTGTGCGACTGGGCTTGGCGCTGACAGAGGAGGTCACAGAGCTCATGGAGCTGATGGAAGAGGTGCTGGGGCTGCGCTTCAGGCCTGAGGGTGTGGCCACCACCTTCCGCACCGTGGTCTTTGCCTTGGCCGGCGTGGTGGAGGGGAAGCCGATGCGCGTGACCTTGTGGACTGGGGCAAACAGGCCATACTTGGGTTGGCACTGAAAGTATCTGGGGAAACACAAATTAAGGGCATAAAACAAAAAAACATGTCAGTGCCAAAAAAAACAAAAAAAAAATGTTTTACAATATATAAATAAGATTTGGCTGTGCTTAACTCTCTTTTATGCAAATTGGTTACCAGGGAGTGGCATCTTTCTCAAACCTGTCTGATAATACTCTCTGGTCTGATTACCTGGTTCCTGCCACTGCCCCATCGTTTTTTCCCAGGGGCTCATCCAGTTCCACACCACACCACTCTCCCTTGGCAAAGTCCGTTTCACCAAGAAAGCGAACCACACCAGCTTTTGTGCCACCAACCTGCAGAGACAGTACAAAGAAAGAGTTCAGAAAAGCCTAATAAAAATAATAATTTAACTTATAGAACACTTTTCATTACAGAAAGAATATCCAAGCGCCTAGAGGGTAACTAACTTGGCTTGTAATAAAAACCACTAAGGCAACAGTACATCATAATAATCATCAATACATGCAACCTGTCAACATCAAAGAGCTGATAAATCATAGTCAGCATTTACTTTTCCAATTCTCTAAAGGGAGAAGTGAGAAAAGCACCCTCCCGTCAAGTGAATATTGTGAATATTTGATCTTGGACCTCCACAGACGAGTTTGTTTTAGTTTGCTACTATATATGGTATTTTTGTGGACAGTCCGTCACATTTCCTCTGAGCGTCAGTGACACACTTCCTCTCAACACAATATGTTACACAGCCTGAAGCTGACTATGAGAGAAAGAGAGAGGGGCCTTGGCCAACACTCAGGAAGGAAGGTGCTCATAAGAGGACAGAGCTTGGCTGTGAACCGAGTGACTATACACAGACACTGAGCTCACGGAGGCGTGTTAGAACGTACGTTCTCATTGGTCAGTGAGAAGTTGGGAGTGAGGTGGGTGGGTGGAGACTTTGTTCTGCAGACACATTCCTGAATGATTACCATGGTGAAAGGGGTCAGTCATGTGACTCTGAGACCAGCCTGTATTTACGGCAAAGTCGCCACACAAGGGGCAAGAGGAGGGGGTGGAGCCGGGGCTTGCCCAGGGGAGAGGGGGAACATTTGAGACTAACTTGCAAAGATGAACTAGCGAGCAGGTGCAGAAAAATAAGCATTGGGATAAAAGCTTTGGGATAAAATCTGCCTGATCCAAAATAACCGCTGCTTTCAAAGTGTTAATGAACTAAGCCATACCAAAACACGGTCTCCATTCTTCAGCTCCCTCTCCCCCTTCTTGACTGAGCCGGTGTCTGAGAGGTTGGAGATAGACTCGCTGTTTGTGCGTGCCAGGTTGGAGGCTGGAGTGGCGGGCATTGCAGTTGAGGCCTTCTTGACAGAGGGGGTGTGAGAGGCCAGGCTGGTGGTGGAGGGGGTGGGTGACCCAGCCCGGGATGGAGGTGCTGTCTGAGTCCCGTTGGCCTCGCCCTCTGTGTAGGACAGCTTGGAGGGGCGAGTGAATATCCCCTTCAAGGGCTCACACTGGAAGTAGCGCACCCCTGCCACCGAGCCATCGTTCTTCCCAATGGGCTCATCCAACACAATGCCAGCCCACTGTCCTGGTGCAAACTGAGCATCCCCCAGGAACTGCACCACGCCAGGTTTGTTCCCATTCACCCACACCCGCTCCCCGACCTGGAAGTTCTCCCCGCCATCTTGCGTCCCCACTGCACCGCCACCTGGAGTGGACTTGTCGGCTGCGACTACTTTGGGTCCGGCTGCAGGGAAACGGGTGGGAAAACATCCAATTACTGCCAGTGAACCAACTTCACTGAGCTAACAGATCTAACATGAAGGAGTTAGCGCACAGAACATGACACATTTACCTTGTTATTCAATACTTACCCCATAATGCCATATGTTATGTACCATCAACAATTACTGTTGCCTAATATTGTATATACAAATAAACTTGGTCAAATGTTAACAGCTGACCAATGTACAAATAATTGTTCATTGGATGACATCATTAGGTCACACTTCACAGTCACATTTTCACATGACCTCTGACTGTCAACGATTTGAAACAAAATAGCAGCACATTTCACACAGCAAGATAAAGAGCACTGTGTCTACAGCCTCTAGTAGACTCACTTCACCCAATTTCTCCTGCTGAAAAATAGAGGTAATCCACCATATTGGAGAGATTTTAGGGGTAAATACTACAGCCTACGGATCCAAAATGGCCAGTGACTGATAAGGTCTACAGCATAAGGTCTACATCAAATCTAATCAGCAGATCCAGACTGATGAAGCAGTAAAGCCCCTTTTATTACAACCGTAAGCCGATTGATGACATCCAAGCC